>NW_025964101.1:600000-812500 GCF_023055435.1 Haliotis rufescens
CTCCTCTTCCTATTACATACCCATCCCTTCCTCCTCCTCCCCCTATACCATACCCATCCTTTCCTCCTCCTCTTCCATACCCATCCCTTCCCCCTCCTCTTCCATACCCATCCCTTCATCCTCCCCTACCATACCCATCACTTCCTCCTCCTCCTCCTCTACCATACCCATCCCTTCTTGGTCCTCTTCCATAACAATCCCTTTACCCCCTTCTACCATACCCATTCCGTACTGCTCCTTCTCCTCTACCATACCCATCCCTTCTACCTCCTCTACCATACCCATCCCTTCCTCCTCCTATTCCATACCCATCCCTTCAACCTCCCATCCCTTCAACCTCCTCTACCATACCCAGCCCTTCCTTTTCCTCTTCCATAAAAACCCCTTCACCCCCTTCTACCATACCCATTCCTTCCTGCTCCATCTCTACCATACCCACCACTTCCTCCTCCTCTTCCATACCCATTCCTTACTTTTTCTCTACCATACCCATCCATTCCTCCTCTTCCCCTTTTACCGTACCCATTCCTTCCTCCTCCTCGACCATACCCATCCCTTCCTCCTCCTCCCCCTCGACCATACCCATCCCTGCCTTCGCCTCCTCTACCATACCCATACATTCCTCCTCTTCCCCCTCTACCATACCCATTCCTTCCTTCTCCTCGACCATACCCATCCCTTCCTCCTCCTCCCCCTCTACCATACCCATCCTTTCCTCCTCCTCGACCATACCCATCCCTGCCTTCAACTTCCTCTGACATACCAATCCCTTTCTCTTCCTCTTCGAAACCCTTCCTCTCCTTCTCATATACCATACCCATCCCCTCCTCCTCCTAAGCCATACCCATCCTTTCCTCCTCCTCTTCCATACCCATCCCTTCCCCCTCCTCTTCCAAACCCATTCCTTCAACCTCCTCTACCATACCCATCCCTCCCTATTCCTCTTCCATAACAATCCCTTCACCCCATTCTTCCATACCCATTCCTTCCTGCTCCATCTCTACCATACCCATAACTTCCTCCTCTTCCATACCCATTCCTTCCTCCACCTCTACAATACCCATCCCTACACCCTCCTCTTCCACATCCACCCCTTCCTCTTCCTCTTCCATACCCATCCCTTCATCCTCCTCTTCGATACCCATCCCTTCCCCCTCCTATACCATACCCATCCCTTCTTCTTCTCCCATACCCATCCCTTCACCCGCCTCCACCATACCCATCCCTTCACCCGCCTCCACCATACCCATCCCTTCACCCGCCTCCACCATACCCATCCCTTCACCCGTCTCCACCATACCCATCCCTTCATCCTCCTCTACCTTACCCATTCCTTCATCCTCCTCTACCATACCCATCCCTTCCTCCTCCTCTATCATACCCATCCCTTCCTCCTCCTCCTCCTCTAACTTACCCATCCTTTCCTCCTCCTCCTCCTCTACCATACCCATCCCTTCCTCCTCTACCTTACCCATCCCTTCCTCCTCCTCCTCTACCATACCCATCCCATCCTGTTCCTCTTCCATAGAAATCCCTTCACCCCCTTCTACCATACCCATTCCTTCCTGCTTCTATACCCATCCCTTCACCGTCTTCTACCATACCCATCCCTTCCTCCTCCTCCTCTACCATACCAATCCCTTCCTCCTCCTCTACCATACCCATCCCTACACCCTCCTCATCCATATCCATCCCCTCCTCCACTACCATGCCCATCCTCCTCTTCCTATTACATACCCATCCCTTCCGCCTCCTCCACCTATACCATACCCATCATTTCCTCCTTCTCGACCATACCGATCCCTTCCTCCTCCTCCTATACAATACCCATCCCTTCAACCTCCTCTGCCATACCCATCCCTTCCTCCTCCTCTTCCATACCCATCACTTTGCCATCCTCTATCATACCCATCCCTTCACCCTCCTCCTCCTCTAACTTACCCATCCTTTCCTCCTCCTCCTCTACCATACCCATCCCTTCCTCCTCTAACTTACCCATCCTTTCCTCCTCCTCCTCTACCATACCCATCCCTTCCTCCTCCTCTTCCATACCCATCACTTTGCCATCCTCTACCATATCCATCCCTTCCTCTTCCTCTTCCATGCCAAGTCCTTCACCCCCTTCTACCATACCCATTCATCCTACTCCATCTCCTCTATCATACCCATCCCTTCCTCCTCCTCCTCCTCCTCTAACTTACCCATCCTTTCCTCCTCCTCCTCTACCATACCCATCCCTTCCTCCTCTACCTTACCCATCCCTTCCTCCTCCTCCTCTACCATACCCATCCCTTCCTCCTCCTCCTCTACCATACCCATCCCTACACCCTGTTCCTCTTCCATAGAAATCCCTTCACCCCCTTCTACCATACCCATTCCTTCCTGCTTCTATACCCATCCCTTCACCGTCTTCTACCATACCCATCCCTTCCTCCACCTCCTCTACCATACCAATCCCTTCCTCCTCCTCTACCATACCCATCCCTACACCCTCCTCATCCATATCCATCCCCTCCTCCACTACCATGCCCATCCTCCTCTTCCTATTACATACCCATCCCTTCCGCCTCCTCCACCTATACCATACCCATCATTTCCTCCTTCTCGACCATACCGATCCCTTCCTCCTCCTCCTATACAATACCCATCCCTTCAACCTCCTCTGCCATACCCATCCCTTTCTCTTCCTCTTCCACACCCGTCCCTTCCTCATCCTATACCACACCTATCCCTTCCTCCTCCTCTTCCATACCCATCCCTTCACCCTCCTCCACCCTACCCATCACTTCCTCCTCCTCTACCATACACACCCCTTCCTCTTCAACTAACATACCCATCCCTTCCTGCTCCATCTATCATACCATCCCTTCCTCATCCGCTACCATATCCATCACTTCCTCCTCCTCTACCATACCCATTCCTTCCTCATTCACCATACCCATTCCTTCCTCCTCCTCCTCCTCTACTATACCCATCCCTTCTTGTTCCTCTTCCATAGCAATCCCTTCACCCCCTTCTACCATACCCATTCCTTCCTGCTCCATCTCCTCTACCATATCCATCCCTTCTACCTCCTCTACCATATCCATCCCTTCCTCCTCCTCTTCCATACCCATCCCTTCAACCTCCTCTATCATACCCATCCCTTCCTTTTCCTCTTCCATAAAAACCCCTTCACCCCCTTCTACCATACCCATTCCTTCCTGCTCCATCTCTACCATACCCACCACTTCCTCCTCCTCTTCCATACCCATTCCTTAATTTTTCTCTACCATACCCATCCATTCCTCCTCTTCCCCTTTTACCGTACCCATTCCTTCCTCCTCCTCGACCATACCCATCCCTGCCTTCGCCTCCTCTACCATACCCATACATTCCTCCTCTTCCCCCTCTACCATACCCATTCCTTCCTTCTCCTCGACCATACCCATCCCTTCCTCCTCCTCCCCCTCTACCATACCCATCCTTTCCTCCTCCTCGACCATACCCATCCCTGCCTTCAACTTCCTCTGACATACCAATCCCTTTCTCTTCCTCTTCGAAACCCTTCCTCTCCTTCTCATATACCATACCCATCCCCTCCTCCTCCTAAACCATACCCATCCTTTCCTCCTCCTCTTCCATACCCATCCCTTCCCCCTCCTCTTCCATACCCATTCCTTCAACCTCCTCTACCATACCCATCCCTCCCTATTCCTCTTCCATAACAATCCCTTCACCCCATTCTTCCATACCCATTCCTTCCTGCTCCATCTCTACCATACCCATAACTTCCTCCTCTTCCATACCCATTCCTTCCTCCTCCTCTACAATACCCATCCCTACACCCTCCTCTTCCACATCCACCCCTTCCTCTTCCTCTTCCATACCCATCCCTTCATCCTCCTCTTGGATACCCATCCCTTCCCCCTCCTATACCATACCCATCCCTTCTTCTTCTCCCATACCCATCCCTTCACCCGCCTCCACCATACCCATCCCTTCACCCGCCTCCACCATACCCATCCCTTCCCCCGTCTCCACCATACCCATCCCTTCCCCCGTCTCCACCATACCCATCCCTTCATCCTCCTCTACCTTACCCATTCCTTCATCCTCCTCTACCATACCCATCCCTTCCTCCTCCTCTTCCATACCCATCACTTTGCCATCCTCTATCATACCCATCCCTTCCTCCTCCTCCTCCTCCTCCTCCTCTAACTTACCCATCCTTTCCTCCTCCTCCTCCTCTACCATACCCATCCCTACACCCTCCTCTACCTTACCCATCCCTTCCTCCTCCTCCTCTACCATACCCATCCCTTCCTGTTCCTCTTCCATAGAAATCCCTTCACCCCCTTCTACCATACCCATTCCTTCCTGCTTCTATACCCATCCCTTCACCGTCTTCTACCATACCCATCCCTTCCTCCTCCTCCTCTACCATACCAATCCCTTCCTCCTCCTCTATCATACCCATCCCTACACCCTCCTCATCCATATCCATCCCCTCCTCCACTACCATGCCCATCCTCCTCTTCCTATTACATACCCATCCCTTCCGCCTCCTCCACCTATACCATACCCATCATTTCCTTCTTCTCGACCATACCGATCCCTTCCTCCTCCTCCTATACAATACCCATCCCTTCAACCTCCTCTGCCATACCCATCCCTTTCTCTTCCTCTTCCACACCCGTCCCTTCTCATCCTATACCACACCTATCCCTTCCTCCTCCTCTTCCATACCCATCCCTTCACCCTCCTCCACCCTACCCATCACTTCCTCCTTCTCTACCATACACACCCCTTCCCCTTCAACTAACATACCCATCCCTTCCTGCTCCATCTATCATACCATCCCTTCCTCATCCGCTACCATATCCATCACTTCCTCCTCCTCTACCATACCCATTCCTTCCTCATTCACCATACCCATTCCTTCCTCCTCCTCCTCCTCTACTATACCCATCCCTTCTTGTTCCTCTTCCATAGAGATCTCTTCACCCCCTTCTACCATACCCATTCCTTCCTGCTCCATCTCCTCTAACATACCCATCCCTTCTACCTCCTCTACCATATCCATCCCTTCCTCCTCCTCTTCCATACCCATTCCTTCAACCTCCTCTACCATACCCATCCCTTCCTTTTCCTCTTCCATAACAACCCCTTCGCCCCCTTCTACCATACCCATTCCTTCCTGCTCCATCTCCTTTACCATACCTATCCCTTCCTCCTCTACCATACCCATACCTTCTTCCTCCTCCTCTACCATCTCATCCCTTCCTGTTCCTCTTCCAAAGAAATCCCTTCGCCCCTTCTACCATACCCATTCCTTCCTGCTTCCATACCCATCCCTTCACCCTTTTCTACCATACCCATCCCTTCCTCCTACTCCTCTACCATACCAATCCCTTCCTCCTCCTCTACCACACCAAACCCTTCCTCCTCCTCTTCCACATCCATCCCTTCCTCTTCCTCTTCGATACCCATCCCTTCATCCTCCTCTTCCATACCCATCCCTTCTTCCTCCTATACCATACGTATCCTCCTCTTCCTATTACATACCCATCCCTTCCAACTACTCCCCCTCAACATACCAATCCTTTCTTCCTCCGCTGCCATATCCATCACTTCCTCCTCCTCCTCTACCCGTGAAGATCCGGGGTAGAATAGGTCTTCAGCAACCCATGCTTGCCGTAAAAGACGACTGCTTGTCGTAAAAGGCGACTTACGGGATCGGGTGGTCAGGCTCGCTGACTTGGTTGATGCATGTCATCTATCCTAATTGCGTGGATCGATGCTCATGTTGTCAATCACTGGATTGTCTGGTCCAGACTCGATTATTTACAGACCGCCGTCATATAGCTGGAATATTGCTGAGTGCCGCGTTAAACATCAAACCAACCAACCAACCTCCTCTACCATACCCATCCCTTCCTCATTTACCATACCCATCCATTCTTGTTCCTCTTCCATAACAACCCCTTCTACCCCTTCTACCATACCCATTCCTTCCTGCTCCATCTCCTCTACCATACCCATCCCTTCCTCCTCCTCTTCGATACCCATCCCTTCAACTTCCTCTACCATACCCGTCCTTCCTCCTCCTCCTGCACCATACCCATCCCTTCCTGTTCCTCTCCCATAGCAATCCCTTCAACCCCGTCTACCATACCGATTCCTTCCTCCACCATCTCCTCTACCATACCAATCCCTTCCTCCTCCTCTACCACACCAATCCCTTCCTCCTCCTCTTCCATATCCATCCCTTCCTCTTCCTCTTCGATACCCATCCCTTCATCCTCCTCTTCCATACCCATCCCTTCCTCCTCCTTTTCCATACCCATCCTCCTCTTCCTATTAAATACCCATCCCTCCCTCCTCCTCCCCCTCTACCATACCAATCCTTTCCTCCTCCGCTACCATATCCATCACTTCCTCCTCCTCTACCATACCCATCCTTTCCTCCTCCTCTTCCATACCCATCCCTTCCCCCTCCACTTCCATACACATCCTTCATCCTCCCCTACCATACCCATCACTTCCTCCTCCTCCTCCTCTACCATACCCATCCCTTCTTGTTCCTCTTCCATACCCATCCCTTCCTCCTTCTATACCATACCTATCCTCCTCTTCCTATTACATACCCATCCCTTCCACCTACTCCCCCTCAACATACCAATCCTTTCCTCCTCCGCTACCATATCCATCACTTCCTTCTCCTCCTCTACCATACCCATCCCTTCCTCATTTACCATACCCATCCCTTCCTCCTCCTCCTCCTCTACTATACCCATCCGTTCTTGTTCCTCTTCCATAACAACCCCTTCACCCCCTTCTACCATACCCATTCCTTCATTCACCATCTCCTCTACCATACCAATCCCTTCCTCCTCCTCTACCACACCAATCCCTTCCTCCTCCTCTTCGACATCCATCCCTTCCTCTTCCTCTTCGATACCCATCCCTTCAACTTCCTCTACCATACCCGTCCCTTCCTCCTTCTCCTGTACCATACCCATCCCTTCCTGTTCCTCTCCCATAGCAATCCCTTCAACCCCGTCTACCATACCCATTCCTTCATTCACCATCTCCTCTACCATACCAATCCCTTCCTCCTCCTCTACCATGCCCATCCCCTCCTCCTCCTTTTCCATACCCATCCTCCTCTTCCTATTAAATACCCATCCCTCCCTCCTCCTCCCCTCTACCATACCAATCCTTTCCTCCTCCGCTGCCATATCCATCACTTCCTCCTCCTCTACCATACCCATCCCTTCCTCATTCACCATACCCATCCCTTCCTCCTCCTCCTCCTCTACTATACCCATCCCTTCTTGTTCCTCTTCCATAGCAATCCCTTCACCCCCTTCTACCATACCCATTCCTTCCTGCTCCATCTCCTCTACCATACCCATCCCTTCTTTTTCCTATTCCATAACTTCCTTCCTGCTTCAATACCCATCCCTTAACCCTCTTCTACCATACCCATCCCTTCCTCCTCCTCTACCATAAGAAATCCCTTCCTCCTCATCTACCATACCAATCCCCTCTTCCTCCTCTTCGACATCCATCCCTTCCTCTTCCACTTCGATACCCATCCCTTCATCATCCTCTTCCATACGCATACCTTCCTCCCCTATACCATACCCATCCTCCTCTTCCTATTACATACCCATCCCTTCCTCCTCCTCCCCCTATACCATACCCATCCTTTCCTCCTCCTCTTCCATACCCATCCCTTCCCCCTCCTCTTCCATACCCATCCCTTCATCCTCCCCTACCATACCCATCACTTCCTCCTCCTCCTCCTCTACCATACCCATCCCTTCTTGGTCCTCTTCCATAACAATCCCTTTACCCCCTTCTACCATACCCATTCCGTACTGCTCCTTCTCCTCTACCATACCCATCCCTTCTACCTCCTCTACCATACCCATCCCTTCCTCCTCCTATTCCATACCCATCCCTTCAACCTCCCATCCCTTCAACCTCCTCTACCATACCCAGCCCTTCCTTTTCCTCTTCCATAAAAACCCCTTCACCCCCTTCTACCATACCCATTCCTTCCTGCTCCATCTCTACCATACCCACCACTTCCTCCTCCTCTTCCATACCCATTCCTTACTTTTTCTCTACCATACCCATCCATTCCTCCTCTTCCCCTTTTACCGTACCCATTCCTTCCTCCTCCTCGACCATACCCATCCCTTCCTCCTCCTCCCCCTCGACCATACCCATCCCTGCCTTCGCCTCCTCTACCATACCCATACATTCCTCCTCTTCCCCCTCTACCATACCCATTCCTTCCTTCTCCTCGACCATACCCATCCCTTCCTCCTCCTCCCCCTCTACCATACCCATCCTTTCCTCCTCCTCGACCATACCCATCCCTGCCTTCAACTTCCTCTGACATACCAATCCCTTTCTCTTCCTCTTCAAAACCCTTCCTCTCCTTCTCATATACCATACCCATCCCCTCCTCCTCCTAAGCCATACCCATCCTTTCCTCCTCCTCTTCCATACCCATCCCTTCCCCCTCCTCTTCCAAACCCATTCCTTCAACCTCCTCTACCATACCCATCCCTCCCTATTCCTCTTCCATAACAATCCCTTCACCCCATTCTTCCATACCCATTCCTTCCTGCTCCATCTCTACCATACCCATAACTTCCTCCTCTTCCATACCCATTCCTTCCTCCACCTCTACAATACCCATCCCTACACCCTCCTCTTCCACATCCACCCCTTCCTCTTCCTCTTCCATACCCATCCCTTCATCCTCCTCTTCGATACCCATCCCTTCCCCCTCCTATACCATACCCATCCCTTCTTCTTCTCCCATACCCATCCCTTCACCCGCCTCCACCATACCCATCCCTTCACCCGCCTCCACCATACCCATCCCTTCACCCGCCTCCACCATACCCATCCCTTCACCCGTCTCCACCATACCCATCCCTTCATCCTCCTCTACCTTACCCATTCCTTCATCCTCCTCTACCATACCCATCCCTTCCTCCTCCTCTTCCATACCCATCACTTTGCCATCCTCTATCATACCCATCCCTTCCTCCTCCTCCTCCTCTAACTTACCCATCCTTTCCTCCTCCTCCTCCTCTACCATACCCATCCCTTCCTCCTCTACCTTACCCATCCCTTCCTCCTCCTCCTCTACCATACCCATCCCATCCTGTTCCTCTTCCATAGAAATCCCTTCACCCCCTTCTACCATACCCATTCCTTCCTGCTTCTATACCCATCCCTTCACCGTCTTCTACCATACCCATCCCTTCCTCCTCCTCCTCTACCATACCAATCCCTTCCTCCTCCTCTACCATACCCATCCCTACACCCTCCTCATCCATATCCATCCCCTCCTCCACTACCATGCCCATCCTCCTCTTCCTATTACATACCCATCCCTTCCGCCTCCTCCACCTATACCATACCCATCATTTCCTCCTTCTCGACCATACCGATCCCTTCCTCCTCCTCCTATACAATACCCATCCCTTCAACCTCCTCTGCCATACCCATCCCTTTCTCTTCCTCTTCCACACCCGTCCCTTCCTCATCCTATACCACACCTATCCCTTCCTCCTCCTCTTCCATACCCATCCCTTCACCCTCCTCCACCCTACCCATCACTTCCTCCTCCTCTACCATACACACCCCTTCCTCTTCAAGTAACATACCCATCCCTTCCTGCTCCATCTATCATACCATCCCTTCCTCATCCGCTACCATATCCATCACTTCCTCCTCCTCTACCATACCCATTCCTTCCTCATTCACCATACCCATTCCTTCCTCCTCCTCCTCCTCTACTATACCCATCCCTTCTTGTTCCTCTTCCATAGCAATCCCTTCACCCCCTTCTACCATACCCATTCCTTCCTGCTCCATCTCCTCTACCATATCCATCCCTTCTACCTCCTCTACCATATCCATCCCTTCCTCCTCCTCTTCCATACCCATCCCTTCAACCTCCTCTATCATACCCATCCCTTCCTTTTCCTCTTCCATAAAAACCCCTTCACCCCCTTCTACCATACCCATTCCTTCCTGCTCCATCTCTACCATACCCACCACTTCCTCCTCCTCTTCCATACCCATTCCTTAATTTTTCTCTACCATACCCATCCATTCCTCCTCTTCCCCTTTTACCGTACCCATTCCTTCCTCCTCCTCGACCATACCCATCCCTTCCTCCTCCTCCCCCTCGACCATACCCATCCCTGCCTTCGCCTCCTCTACCATACCCATACATTCCTCCTCTTCCCCCTCTACCATACCCATTCCTTCCTTCTCCTCGACCATACCCATCCCTTCCTCCTCCTCCCCCTCTACCATACCCATCCTTTCCTCCTCCTCGACCATACCCATCCCTGCCTTCAACTTCCTCTGACATACCAATCCCTTTCTCTTCCTCTTCGAAACCCTTCCTCTCCTTCTCATATACCATACCCATCCCCTCCTCCTCCTAAACCATACCCATCCTTTCCTCCTCCTCTTCCATACCCATCCCTTCCCCCTCCTCTTCCATACCCATTCCTTCAACCTCCTCTACCATACCCATCCCTCCCTATTCCTCTTCCATAACAATCCCTTCACCCCATTCTTCCATACCCATTCCTTCCTGCTCCATCTCTACCATACCCATAACTTCCTCCTCTTCCATACCCATTCCTTCCTCCTCCTCTACAATACCCATCCCTACACCCTCCTCTTCCACATCCACCCCTTCCTCTTCCTCTTCCATACCCATCCCTTCATCCTCCTCTTGGATACCCATCCCTTCCCCCTCCTATACCATACCCATCCCTTCTTCTTCTCCCATACCCATCCCTTCACCCGCCTCCACCATACCCATCCCTTCACCCGCCTCCACCATACCCATCCCTTCCCCCGTCTCCACCATACCCATCCCTTCCCCCGTCTCCACCATACCCATCCCTTCATCCTCCTCTACCTTACCCATTCCTTCATCCTCCTCTACCATACCCATCCCTTCCTCCTCCTCTTCCATACCCATCACTTTGCCATCCTCTATCATACCCATCCCTTCCTCCTCCTCCTCCTCCTCCTCCTCCTCTAACTTACCCATCCTTTCCTCCTCCTCCTCCTCTACCATACCCATCCCTACACCCTCCTCTACCTTACCCATCCCTTCCTCCTCCTCCTCTACCATACCCATCCCTTCCTGTTCCTCTTCCATAGAAATCCCTTCACCCCCTTCTACCATACCCATTCCTTCCTGCTTCTATACCCATCCCTTCACCGTCTTCTACCATACCCATCCCTTCCTCCTCCTCCTCTACCATACCAATCCCTTCCTCCTCCTCTATCATACCCATCCCTACACCCTCCTCATCCATATCCATCCCCTCCTCCACTACCATGCCCATCCTCCTCTTCCTATTACATACCCATCCCTTCCGCCTCCTCCACCTATACCATACCCATCATTTCCTTCTTCTCGACCATACCGATCCCTTCCTCCTCCTCCTATACAATACCCATCCCTTCAACCTCCTCTGCCATACCCATCCCTTTCTCTTCCTCTTCCACACCCGTCCCTTCTCATCCTATACCACACCTATCCCTTCCTCCTCCTCTTCCATACCCATCCCTTCACCCTCCTCCACCCTACCCATCACTTCCTCCTTCTCTACCATACACACCCCTTCCCCTTCAACTAACATACCCATCCCTTCCTGCTCCATCTATCATACCATCCCTTCCTCATCCGCTACCATATCCATCACTTCCTCCTCCTCTACCATACCCATTCCTTCCTCATTCACCATACCCATTCCTTCCTCCTCCTCCTCCTCTACTATACCCATCCCTTCTTGTTCCTCTTCCATAGAGATCTCTTCACCCCCTTCTACCATACCCATTCCTTCCTGCTCCATCTCCTCTAACATACCCATCCCTTCTACCTCCTCTACCATATCCATCCCTTCCTCCTCCTCTTCCATACCCATTCCTTCAACCTCCTCTACCATACCCATCCCTTCCTTTTCCTCTTCCATAACAACCCCTTCGCCCCCTTCTACCATACCCATTCCTTCCTGCTCCATCTCCTTTACCATACCTATCCCTTCCTCCTCTACCATACCCATACCTTCTTCCTCCTCCTCTACCATCTCATCCCTTCCTGTTCCTCTTCCAAAGAAATCCCTTCGCCCCTTCTACCATACCCATTCCTTCCTGCTTCCATACCCATCCCTTCACCCTTTTCTACCATGCCAATCCCTTCCTCCTCCTCTACCACACCAAACCCTTCCTCCTCCTCTTCCACATCCATCCCTTCCTCTTCCTCTTCGATACCCATCCCTTCCTCCTCCTCTTCCATACCCATCCCTTCTTCCTCCTATACCATACCTATCCTCCTCTTCCTATTACATACCCATCCCTTCCAACTACTCCCCCTCAACATACCAATCCTTTCTTCCTCCGCTGCCATATCCATCACTTCCTCCTCCTCCTCTACCCGTGAAGATCCGGGGTAGAATAGGTCTTCAGCAACCCATGCTTGCCGTAAAAGACGACTGCTTGTCGTAAAAGGCGACTTACGGGATCGGGTGGTCAGGCTCGCTGACTTGGTTGATGCATGTCATCCATCCTAATTGCGTGGATCGATGCTCATGTTGTCAATCACTGGATTGTCTGGTCCAGACTCGATTATTTACAGACCGCCGTCATATAGCTGGAATTTTGCTGAGTGCGGCGTTAAACATCAAACCAACCAACCTCATTTACCATACCCATCCATTCTTGTTCCTCTTCCATAACAACCCCTTCTACCCCTTCTACCATACCCATTCCTTCCTGCTCCATCTCCTCTACCATACCAATCCCTTCCTCCTCCTCTTCGATACCCATCCCTTCAACTTCCTCTACCATACCCGTCCTTCCTCCTCCTCCTGTACCATACCCATCCCTTCCTGTTCCTCTCCCATAGCAATCCCTTCAACCCCGTCTACCATACCGATTCCTTCCTCCACCATCTCCTCTACCATACCAATCCCTTCCTCCTCCTCTACCACACCAATCCCTTCCTCTTCCTCTTCGATACCCATCCCTTCATCCTCCTCTTCCATACCCATCCCTTCCTCCTCCTTTTCCATACCCATCCTCCTCTTTCTATTAAATACCCATCCCTCCCTCCTCCTCCCCCTCTACCATACCAATCCTTTCCTCCTCCGCTACCATATCCATCACTTCCTCCTCCTCTACCATACCCATCCTTTCCTCCTCCTCTTCCATACCCATCCCTTCCCCCTCCTCTTCCATACACATCCCTTCATCATCCCCAACCATACCCGTCACTTCCTCCTCCTCCTCCTCTACCATACCCATCCCTTCTTGTTCCTCTTCCATACCCATCCCTTCCTCCTTCTATACCATACCTATCCTCCTCTTCCTATTACATACCCATCCCTTCCACCTACTCCCCCTCAACATACCAATCCTTTCCTCCTCCGCTACAATATCCATCACTTCCTCCTCCTCCTCTACCATACCCATCCCTTCCTCATTTACCATACCCATCCCTTCCTCCTCCTCCTCCTCTACTATACCCATCCGTTCTTGTTCCTCTTCCATAACAACCCCGTCTCCCCCTTCTACCATACCCATTCCTTCATTCACCATCTCCTCTACCATACCAATCCCTTCCTCCTCCTCTACCACACCAATCCCTTCCTCCTCCTCTTCCACATCCATCCCTTCCTCTTCCTCTTCAACACCCATCCCTTCAACTTCCTCTACCATACCCGTCCCTTCCTCCTTCTCCTGTACCATACCCATCCCTTCCTGTTCCTCTCCCATAGCAATCCCTTCAACCCCGTCTACCATACCCATTCCTTCATTCACCATCTCCTCTACCATACCAATCCCTTCCTCCTCTACCACACCAATCCCCTCCTCCTCCTCTTCCAAATCCATCCCTTCCTCTTCCTCTTCGATACCCATCCCTTCATCCTTCTCTTCCATACCCATCCCCTCCTCCTCCTTTTCCATACCCATCCTCCTCTTCCTATTAAATACCCATCCCTCCCTCCTCCTCCCCTCTACCATACCAATCCTTTCCTCCTCCGCTGCCATATCCATCACTTCCTCCTCCTCTACCATACCCATCCCTTCCTCATTCACCATACCCATCCCTTCCTCCTCCTCCTCTACTATACCCATTCCTTCTTGTTCCTCTTCCATAGCAATCCCTTCACCCCCTTCTACCATACCCATTCCTTCCTGCTCCATCTCATCTACCATACCCATTCCTTCTACCTCCTCTACCATACCCATCCCTTCTTTTTCCTATTCCATAACAACCCCTTCATCCCCTTCTACCATACCCATTCCTTCCTGCTTCAATACCCATCCCTTAACCCTCTTCTACCATACCCATCCCTTCCTCCTCCTCCTCCTCTACCATAAGAAATCCCTTCCTCCTCATCTACCATGCCAATCCCCTCTTCCTCCTCTTCGACATCCATCCCTTCCTCTTCCACTTCGATACCTATCCCTTCATCATCCTCTTCCATACGCATACCTTCCTCCCCTATACCATACCCATCCTCCTCTTCCTATTACATACCCATCCCTTCCCCCTCCTCTTCCATACCCATCCCTTCATCCTCCCCTACCATACCCATCACTTCCTCCTCCTCCTCCTCTACCATACCCATCCCTTCTTGTTCCTCTTCCATACCCATCCCTTCCTCCTTCTATACCATACCTATCCTCCTCTTCCTATCAAATACCCATCCCTCCCTCCTCCTCCCCTCTACCATACCAATCCTTTCCTCCTCCGCTGCCATATCCATCACTTCCTCCTCCTCTACCATACCCATCCCTTCCTCATTCAACATACCAATCCCTTCCTCCTCCTCCTCCTCCTCTACTATACCCATCCCTTCTTGTTCCTCTTCCATAGCAATCCCTTCACCCCCTTCTACCATACCCATTCCTTCCTGCTCCATCTCCTCTACCATACCCATCCCTTCTACCTCCTCTACCATACCCATCCCTTCTTTTTCCTATTCTTTAACAACCCCTTCACCCCCTTCTACCATACCCATTCCTTCCTGCTTCAATACCCATCCCTTAACCCTCTTCTACCATACCCATCCCTTCCTCCTCCTCCTCCTCTACCATAAGAAATCCCTTCCTCCTCATCTGCCATACCAATCCCCTCTTCCTCCTCTTCGACATCCATCCCTTCCTCTTCCACTTCGATACCCATCCCTTCATCATCCTCTTCCATACGCATACCTTCCTCCCCTATACCATACCCATCCTCCTCTTCCTATTACATACCCATCCCTTCCCCCTCCTCTTCCATACCCATCCCTTCATCCTCCCCTACCATACCCATCACTTCCTCCTCCTCTTCCTCCTCCTCCTCTACTGTACCCATCCCTTCTTGTTCCTCTTCCATACCCATCCCTTCCTCCTTCTATACCATACCTATCCTCCTCTTCCTATTACATACCCATCCCTTCCTCCTCCTCCCCCTGTACCATACCCATCCTTTCCTCCTCCTCTTCCATACCCATCCCTTCCCCCTCCTCTTCCATACCCATCCCTTCATCCTCCCCTACCATACCCATCACTTCCTCCTCCTCCTCTACCATACCCATCCCTTCTTGTTCCTCTTCCATAACAATCCCTTTACCCCCTTCTACCATACCCATTCCGTACTGCTCCTCCTCCTCTACCATACCCATCCCTTCTACCTCCTCTACCATACCCATCCCTACCTCCTCCTATTCCATACCCATCCCTTCAACCTCCAATCCCTTCCTTTTCCTCTTCCATAAAAACCCCTTCACCCCCTTCTACCATACCCATTCCTCCCTGCTACATCTCTACCATACCCACCACTTCCTCCTCCTCTTCCATACCAATTCCTTACTTTTTCTCTACAATACCCATCCATTCCTCCTCTTCCCCTTCTACCGTACCCATTCCTTCCTCCTCCTCGACCATACCCATCCATTCCTCCTCCTCCCCCTCGACCATACCCATCCCTGCCTTCGCCTCCTCTACCATACCCATACATTCCTCCTCTTCCCCCTCTACCATACCCATTCCTTCCTTCTCCTCGACCATACCCATCCCTTCCTCCTCCTCCCCCTCTACCATACCCATCCTTTCCTCCTCCTCGACCATACCCATCCCTGCCTTCAACTTCCTCTGACATACCAATCCCTTTCTCTTCCTCTTCGAAACCCTTCCTCTCCTTCTCATATACCATACCCATCCCCTCCTCCTCCTAAACCATACCCATCCTTTCCTCCTCCTCTTCCATACCCATCTCTTCCCCCTCCTCTTCCATACCCATCCCTTCCCCCTCCTCTACCATACCCATCCCTCCCTATTCCTCTTCCATAACAATCCCTTCACCCCATTCTTCCATACCCATTCCTTCCTGCTCCATCTCTACCATACCCATAACTTCCTCCTCTTCCATACCCATTCCTTCCTCCTCCTCTACAATACCCATCCCTACACTCTCCTCTTCCACATCCACCCCTTCCTCTTCCTCTTCCATACCCATCCCTTCATCTTCCTCTTCGATACCCATCCCTTCCCCCCTCCTATACCATACCCATCCCTTCTCTTCTCCCATACCCATCCCTTCACCCGCCTCCACCATACCCATCCCTTCACCCGCCTCCACCATACCCATCCCTTCCCCCGTCTCCACCATACCCATCCCTTCATCCTCCTCTACCTTACCCTTTCCTTCATCCTCCTCTACCATACCCATCCCTTCCTCCTCCTCTTCATGCCCATCACTTTGCCATCCTCTACCATATCCATCCCTTCCTCTTCCTCTTCCATACCAAGTCCTTCACCCCCTTCTACCATACCCATTCATCCAGCTCCATCTTCTCTATCATACCGATCCCTTCCTCCTGCTCCTCCTCCTCCTCCTCCTCTAACTTACCCATCCTTTCCTCCTCCTCCTCTACCATACCCATCCCTTCCTCCTCTACCTTACCCATCCCTTCCTCCTCCTCCTCTACCATACCCATCCCTTCCTGTTCCTCTTCCATAGAAATCCCTTCACCCCCTTCTACCATACCCATTCCTTCCTGCTTCCATACCCATCCCTTCACCGTCTTCTACCATACCCATCCCTTCCTCCTCCTCCTCTACCATACCAATTCCTTCCTCCTCCTCTACCATACCCATCCCTACACCCTCCTCATCCATATCCATCCCCTCCTCCACTACCATGCCCATCCTCCTCTTCCTATTACATACCCATCCCTTCCGCCTCCTCCACCTATACCATACCCATCATTTCCTCCTTCTCGACCATACCGATCCCTTCCTCCTCCTCCTATACAATACCCATCCCTTCAACCTCCTCTGCCATACCCATCCCTTTCTCTTCCTCTTCCACACCCGTCCCTTCCTCATCCTATACTACAACTATCCTTTCCTCCTCCTCTTCCATACCCATCCCTTCACCCTCCTCCACCCTACCCATCACTTCCTCCTCCTCTACCATAAACACCCCTTCCTCTTCAACTAACATACCCATCCCTTCCTGCTCCATCTATCATACCATCCCTTCCTCATCCGCTACCATATCCATCACTTCCTCCTCCTCTACCATAACCAACCCTTCCTCCTTTACCATACCCATCCCTTCCTCCTCCTCCTCTACCATACCCATCCCTTCCTGTTCCTCTTCCATAGCAATCCCTTCACCCCCTTCGACCATACCCATTCATCCTTCTCCATCTCCTCTATCATACCCATCCCTTCCTCCTCCTCCTCCTCTAACATACCCATACCTTCCTCCTCCATCTCCTCTACCATACCCATACCTTTCCTCCTCTACCTTACCCATCCCTTCCTCCTTCTCCTCTACCATACCCATCCCTTCCTGTTCCTCTTCCATAGAAACCCTTCCCCCCTTCTACCATACCCATTCCTTCCTCCTCTTCTACCATATCCTTCACTTCCTCCTCGTCTACCATATCCATCCCTTCCTCCTCAACCATACCCATCCCTTCCTGTTCTTCTTCCATAATAATTCCTTTGACCCCTTCTACCATACCCATTCCTTCCTGTCCCATCTCCTCTACCATAACCCTTCCTCCTCCACTTACATAGCCATCCCTTCCTCCTCCGCTACCATATCCTTCACTTCTTCCACGTCTACCATACCCATCCCTTCCTCCTCAACCATACCCATCCCTTCCTCCTCCTCCTCTACCATAACCATCCCTTCCTGTTCCTCTTCCATAGCAATCCCTTCACCACCTTCTACCATACCCATTCCTTCCTGCTCCATCTCCTTTACCATACCCATCCCTTCTACCTCCTCTACCATATCCATCCCTTCCTCCTCCTCTTCCATACCCATCCTTTCAACCTCCTCTACCATACCCATCCCTTCCTTTTCCTCTTCCATAACAACCCCTTCACCCCCTTCTACCATACCCATTCCTTCCTGCTCCATCTCCTTTACCATACCCATTCCTTCTACCTCCTCTACCATACCCATCCCTTCCTCCTCCTCTTCGATACCAATCCCTTCAACCTCCTCTACCATACCCGTCCCTTCCTCCTCCTCCTCTACCATACCCATCCCTTCCTATTCCTCTTCCATAGAAATCCCTTCACCCCCTTCTACCATACCCATCCCTTCGTCCTCCTCTACCATATCCTTCACTTCCTCCTCATCTACCATACCAATCCCTTCCTCCTGAACCATACCCATCCCTTCCTCCTCCTCCTCTACCATACCCATCCCTTCCTGTTCCTCTTCCATAGCAATCTCTTCGACCCCTTCTACCATACCCATCCCTTCCTCCTCCTCCTCTACCATAACCATCCCTTCCTGTTCCTCTTCCATAGGAATCCCTTCACCACCTTCTACCATACCCATTCCTTCCTGCTCCATCTCCTTTACCATACCCATCCCTTCTACCTCCTCTACCATATCCATCCCTTCCTCCTCCTCTTCCATACCCATCCTTTCAACCTCCTCTACCATACCCATCCCTTCCTTTTCCTCTTCCATAACAACCCCTTCACCCCCTTCTACCATACCCATTCCTTCCTGCTCCATCTCCTTTACCATAACCATCCCTTCTACCTCCTCTACCATACCCATCCCTTCCTCCTCCTCTTCGATACCAATCCCTTCAACCTCCTCTACCATACCCGTCCCTTCCTCCTCCTCTACCATACCCATCCCTTCCTATTCCTCTTCCATAGAAATCCCTTCGCCCCCTTCTGACATACCCATCCCTTCGTCCTCCTCTACCATATCCTTCACTTCCTCCTCATCTACCATACCAATCCCTTCCTCCTGAACCATACCCATCCCTTCCTCCTCCTCCTCTACCATACCCATCCCTTCCTGTTCCTCTTCCATAGCAATCTCTTCACCCCCTTCTACCATACCCATTCCTTCCTGACCCATCTCCTCTACCATACCCATCCCTTCCTCCTTCTCCTCCTCTACCATACCCAACCCTTCCTCCTCCACTAACATAGCCATCCCTTACTCCTCCGCTGCCATATCCTTCACTTCCTCCTCGTCTACCATACCCATCCCTTCCTCCTCAACCATAGCAATCCCTTCAACCCCTTCTACCATACCCATTCCTTCCTCCACCATCTCCTCTACCATACCAATCCCTTCCTCCTCCTCTACCACACCAATCCCTTCCTCCTCCTCTTCCACATCCATCATCTTCCTCTTCCTCTTCGATACCCATCCCTTCATCCTCCTCATCCATACCCATCCCTTCCTCCTCCTATACAATACCCATCCTCCTCTTCCTATTACATACCTATTCCTCCCTCCTCCTCCCCCTCTACCATACCCATTCCTTCCTGCTCCATCTCCTCTTCGATACCAATCCATTCAACCTCCTCTACATGACCCGTCCCCTCCTCCTCCTCCTCT
Organism: Haliotis rufescens; assembly: GCF_023055435.1. Lineage (NCBI taxonomy): Eukaryota > Metazoa > Mollusca > Gastropoda > Lepetellida > Haliotidae > Haliotis > Haliotis rufescens. The sequence continues at coordinate 619,940 of NW_025964101.1, forward strand.
ACCAGACCCATCCATTCCTATTCCTCTTCCAAAGAAATCCCTTCACCCCCTTCTACAATACCCACCCCTTTCTCCTCCTCTACGATATCCTTCACTTCCTCCACGTCTACCATACCAATCCCTTCCTCCTGAACCATACCCATCCCTTCCTCCTTCTCCTCCTCTACCATACCCAACCCTTCCTCCTCCACTAACATAGCCATCCCTTCCTCCTCCGCTATCATATCCTTCACTTCCTCCTCGTCTACCATACCCATCCCTTCCTCTGCAACCATAGAAATCCCTTCAACCCCTTCTACCACACCCATTCCTTCCTCCCCATCACCTCTACCATACCCATCCCTTCAACCCCCTCTACCATACTCATCCCTTCCTCTTCCTCTTCCATAGCAATCCCTTCAACCCCTTCTACCATACCCATTCCTTCCTGCTCCATCTCTACCATACCCATCACTTCCTCCTCTTCCATACCCATTCCTTCCTCCTCCTCCTCTACCATACCAATCCATTCTTCCTACACCCTCCTGTACCAGACCGATGCCTTCCTCCTCTACCATACCCATCCCTTCTTCCTCGTCCTCTACCATCTCATCCCTTCCTGTTCCTCTTCCATAGAAATCCCTTCTCCCCCTTCTACCATACCCATCCCTTCCTCCTCCTCCTTCTCTACCATACCAATCCCTTCTTCCTCCTCTACCATACCAATCCCTTCCTCCTCCTCTTCCACATCCATCCCTTCCTCTTCGATACCCATCCCTTCATCCTCCTCTTCCATACCCATTCCTTCAACTTCCTCTACCATACCCGTCCCTTCCTCCTCCTCCTGTACCATACCCATCCCTTCCTGTTCCTCTCCCATAGAAATCCCTTCAACCCCGTCTACCATACCCATTCCTTCCTCCACCATCTCCTCTACCATACCAATCCCTTCCTCCTCCTCTACCCAGCAATCCCTTCCTCCTCCTCTTCCACATCCATCCCTTCCTCTTCCTCTTCGATACCCATCCCTTCATCCTCCTCTTCCATACCCTTCCCTTCCTCCTCCTATACCATACCCATCCTCCTCTTCCTAATAAACACCCATCCCTCCCTCCTCCTCCCCCTCTACCTTACCCATCCCTTCCTCCTCCTCCTCCTCCTCTACTATACCCATCACTTCCTCCTCCTCTACCATACCCATCCCTTCCTCCTCTACCATACCCATTCCTTCCTGCTTGCATACCCATCCCTTCACCCTCTTCTACCATAACCATCCCTTCCTCCTCCTCCTCTACCATACCCATCCCTACACCCTCCTTTTCCACATCCACCATTTCCTCTTCCTCTTCCATACCCATCCCTTCATCCTCCTCTTCCATACCCATCCCTTCCTCCTCCTCCACCATACCCATACCTTCCTCTTCCTCTTCCATACCCATCCCTTCCTCCTCTTCCATACCCATCCCTTCACCCGCCTCCACCATACCCATCCCTTCACCCTCCTCTACCATTCCCGTCCCTTCCTCCTCCTCTTCCATACCTATCACTTTGCCCTCCTCTACGATATCCATCACTTCCTCCACCTCTACCATACCAATCCCTTCCTCCTCTAACATACCAATCCCTTCCTCCTCCTCCACTAACATACCCATCCTTTCCTCCTCCTCCTCTACCATACCCATACCTTTGCCCAGACTAATGTCTCCACCACACTTCTCCACGTCCCAAATTCTCCTTCCCCTAGCTTGCCCAGGCTAATGTCCTCTCCACCAAGCTTGTCTGCGTCCTAAGTTCCCCCTCCCCTAGCTTGCCCAGGCTAATGTCCTCTCCGACACCCTTGTCTACGTCTCCACTTCCCCCTCCCCTAGCTTGCCAAGACAATGTCCTCTCCACCACCCTTCTCCACGTCCCCACTTCCCCCTCCCCTAGCTTGCCCAGACTAATGTCCTCTCCACCACCCTTGTAAACGTCCCCACTTCCTCCTCCCCTAGCTTGCCCAGACTAATGTACTCTCAGCCACCCTTGTCCACGTCCTAACTTCTCCCTCCCCTAGCTTGCCCAGAATAATGTCCTCTCCACCACCCTTCTCCACGTCCCCACTTCCCCCTCCCCTAGCTTGCCCAGAATAATGTCCTCTCGACCACCCTTGTCCACGTCCCCACTTCCCCCTCCCCTAGCTTGCCCAGAATAATGTCCTCTCCACCACCCTTCTCCACGTCCCCACTTCTCCCTCCCCTAGCTTGCCCTGACTAATGTCCCTCCACCAAGCTTGTCCACGTCCCAACTTCTCCCTCCCCTAGCTTGCCCAGACTAATGTCCTCTCCACCACCCTTGTCAACGTTCCAACTTCTCCCTCCCCTAGCTTGCCCAGACTAATGTCCTCTCCGCCACCCTTGTAAACGTCCCCACTTCTCCCTCCCCTAGCTTGCCCAGACTAATGTCCTCTCCACCAAGCTTGTCCACGTCCCAACTTCTCCCTCCCCTAGCTTGCCCAGACTAATGTCCTCTCCACCACCCTTGTCCACGTTCCAACTTCTCCCTCCCCTAGCTTGCCCAGACTAATGTCCTCTCAACCACCCTTGTCCACGTCCCAACTTCTCCCTCCCCTAGCTTGCCCAGACTAATGTCCTCTCGACCACCCTTGTCAACGTCCCCACTTCCCCCTCCCCTAGCTTGCCCAGACTAATGTCCTCCCGACCACCCTTGACCACGTCCCCACTTCCCTATCTTGCCCAGGCTAATGTCCTCTCGACCACCCTTGTCTACGTCCCCCGCCCCCCCCCCCCCCCCCCTAGCTTGCCCAGACTTATGTCCTCTCCATCATCCTTGTCCACGTCCCCACTTCCCCCTCCCCTAGCTTGCCCAGACTTATGTCCTCTCGACCACCCTTGACCACGTCCCCACTTCCCTATCTTGCCCAGGCTAATGTCCTCTCGACCACCCTTGTCTACGTCCCCCGTCCCCCCCCCCCCCCCCCCCCCCCCCCTAGCTTGCCCAGACTTATGTCCTCTCCATCATCCTTGTCCACGTCCCCACTTCCCCCTCCCCTAGCTTGCCCAGACTTATGTCCTCTCCACCACCCTTGTCCACGTCCCAACTTCTACCTCCCCTACCTTGCCCAGAATAATGTCCTCTCCACCACCCTTGTCCACGTCCCAACTTCCCCCTCCCCTAGCTTGCCCAGAATAATGTCCTCTCCATCATCCTTGTCCACGTCCCCACTTCTCCCTCCCCTAGCTTGCCCAGAATAATGTCCCCTCCATCATCCTTGTCTACGTCTCCACTTCTCCCTGCCCTGGCTTGCCCAGACTAATGTCCTCTCCATCATCCTTGTCCACGTCCCCACTTCTCCCTCCCCTAGCTTGCCCAGAATAATGTCCTCTCCATCATCCTTGTCCACGTCCCCACTTCTCCCTCCCCTAGCTTGCCCAGAATAATGTCCTCTCCATCATCCTTGTCTACGTCCCAACTTCCCCCTCCCCTAGCTTGCCCAGACTAATGTCCTCTCCACCACCCTTGTCCACGTCCCAACTTCCCCCTCCCCTAGCTTGCCCAGAATAATGTCCTCTCCATCATCCTTGTCCACGTCCCCACTTCCCCCTCCCCTAGCTTGCCCAGACTTATGTCCTCTCCATCATCCTTGTCCACGTCCCCACTTCCCCCTCCCCTAGCTTGCCCAGACTTATGTCCTCTCCACCACCCTTGTCCACGTCCCAACTTCTACCTCCCCTAGCTTGCCCAGAATAATGTCCTCTCCACCACCCTTGTCCACGTCCCCACTTCTCCCTCCCCTAGCTTGCCCAGAATAATGTCCCCTCCACCACCCTTGTCCACGTCCCCACTTCTCCCTCCCCTAGCTTGCCCAGAATAATGTCCCCTCCACCACCCTTGTCCACGTCCCCACTTCTCCCTCCCCTAGCTTGCCCAGAATAATGTCCCCTCCACCACCCTTGTCCACGTCCCCACTTCTCCCTCCCCTAGCTTGCCCAGAATAATGTCCTCTCCACCACCCTTGTCTACGTCCCCACTTCTCCCTCCCCTAGCTTGCCCAGAATAATGTCCTCTCCACCACCCTTGTCTACCTCTCCACTTCTCCCTCCCCTAGCTCGCCCAGGATAATGTCCTCTCCACCACCCTTGTCCACGTCCCAACTTCCCCCTCCCCTAGCTTGCCCAGAATAATGTCCTCTCCATCATCCTTGTCCACGTCCCCACTTCCCCCTCCCCTAGCTTGCCCAGAATAATGTCCTCTCCACCACCCTTGTCCACGTCCCCACTTCTCCCTCCCCTGGCTTGCCCAGAATAATGTCCTCTCCACCACCCTTGTCCACGTCCCCACTTCTCCCTCCCCTAGCTTGCCCAGAATAATGTCCCCTCCACCACCCTTGTCCACGTCCCCACTTCTCCCTCCCCTAGCTTGCCCAGAATAATGTCCTCTCCACCACCCTTGTCTACGTCCCCACTTCTCCCTCCCCTAGCTTGCCCAGAATAATGTCCTCTCCACCACCCTTGTCTACCTCTCCACTTCTCCCTCCCCTAGCTTGCCCAGAATAATGTCCTCTCCACCACCCTTGTCTACGTCTCCACTTCTCCCTCCCCTAGCTTGCCCAGAATAATGTCCTCTCCACCACCCTTGTCTACGTCTCCACTTCTCCCTCCCCTAGCTTGCCCAGACTAATGTCCTCTCCACCACCCTTGTCTACGTCTCCACTTCCCCCTCCCCTAGCTTGCCCAGACTAATGTCCTCTCCACCACCCTTGTCCACGCCCCCACTTCTCCCTCCCCTAGCTTGCCCAGACTAATGTCCTCTCCACCAAGCTTGTCCACGCCCCCACTTCTCCCTCCCCTAGCTTGCCCAGACTAATGTCCTCTCCACCAAGCTTGTCTACTTCCCCACTTCTCCCTCCCATAGCTTGCCCAGACTAATGTCCTCTCCACCACGCTTGTCTACGTCTCCACTTCTCCCTCCCCTAGCTTGCCCAGAATAATGTCCTCTCCACCACCCTTGTCCACGTCCCCACTTCCCCCTCCCCTAGCTTGCCCTGACTAATGTCCTTTCGACCACCCTTGTCCACGTCCCCACTTCCCCCTCCCCTAGCTTGCCCAGACTAATGTCCTCTCCACCACCCTTGTCCACGTCCCCACTTCCCCCTCCCCTAGCTTGCCCAGACTAATGTCCTCTCCACCAAGCTTGTCTACGTCTCCACTTCTCCCTCCCCTAGCTTGCCCAGAATAATGTCCTCTCCACCACCCTTGTCCACGTCCCCACTTCTCCCTCCCCTAGCTTGCCCACACTAATGTCCTCTCCACCACCCTTGTCCACGTCTCCACTTCCCCCTCCCCTAGCTTGCCAAGACTATTGTCCTCTCCACCACCCTTGTCCACGTCTCCACTTCCCCCTCCCCTAGCTTGCCGTGACTAATGTCCCTCCACCAAGCTTGTCTACGTCCCCACTTCTCCCTCCCCTCGCTTGCCCAGACTAATGTCCTCTCCACAAAAGCTTGTCCACGTCCCCACTTCTCCCTCCCCTAGCTTGCCCTGACTAATGTCCCTCCACCACCCTTGTCCACGTCCCCTCTTCCCCCTCCCCTAGCTTGCCCTGACTAATGTCCCTCCACCACCCTTCTCCACGTCCCCACTTCCCCCTCCCCTAGCTTGCCCTGACTAATGTCCTCTCCGCCACCCTTGTCCACGTCCCCACTTCCCCCTCCCCTAGCTTGCCCTGACTAATGTCCCTCTACCAAGCTTGTCAACGTCTCCACTTCTCCCTCCCCTGGCTTGCCCTGACTAATGTCCTCTCCACCAAGCTTGTCTACGTCTCCACTTCCCCCTCCCCTATCTTGCCCTGACTAATGTCCCTCCACCACCCTTGTCCACGTCCCCACTTCCCCCTCCCCTAGCTTGCCCTGACTAATGTCCCTCCACCAAGCTTGTCTACGTCTCCACTTCCCCGGGGCACGGTTGGCCCAGTCGTCTGAAGCGCCGCGATTCGCTGTGCAGAGTTGCGTCTCTTACACACGCCAGAAACCTATGATTGTGGGTTCGAATCCCGGTTCGTCTCAATTATGTTTCTAGGTTTGTCAGCACCATATCCGTGCTCGTGGGTTTCACCGAAGTGGTAAACGTCTGAGACCTGCATCACTTCGGGCTTTCCTGCCACATTAAGCTGACACGCCGTGATATAACTGGAATAATGTTAAAAGCGGCGTTAAACCAAACTCACTCACTCACTCTTCGACCCATGACATGATCTAGGTTTGGTCGCTATCCGTCCGTCCGTCTGTCCATCCTTCCGACTTCAACTTTGCAGATATATCAGGCTAGTTCGTTCTGGTGCATTTCGTTTTCACAGAAATAATAACTATATGTATTTATTTACAATAGTGAGCATACGAGGATGGCGGGGATATGGATGACACTTCTTGTTTACGTTTTGTTTCTTACGGTGGCTGTGAGTCATGAGACTTGGAAAGCACAAACAGCTCATCAATTTAACATCTGATAGGCTGATATATAAAGACACTCACACATAAAACTGATCCCATTCTCCAGTACGTATGTAATATATCTTTATGAGATTTATAAAGCTTTGTAAACAAACAAGGCAGTGTATATTTATGGGCGATTAAGTTTCAATCATATTCTTGTAGAATTGGGTCTCATAAATTAACCATTGTGTGAAACGCTATCAAGCACTTCAACTTCTATAGATCACAGTTTATAGCAAATGCAATGACATGCCTGCATACTTTCTACATACAACTAGTGTCGGGTGTACAAGGAAATTCAGTTAAGTGTTTTAGAAGAAAAACACTTTCAAGAACTAGTTCTGAAAACGTAAAATATCAAACCTATTCTCGAAGCAATGCATAGAGGGAGGAAAGAATTAATTCAATAGACGCTTGATTAATAGACAATAAAATTCATTTTGTTTGTTCTTTTAAGAGAATATAGATGACGAAACTATTTATTAGTCTATTAATTACTATAACGAGTACATATATTGTTTTTTAAGACTGAAATATTTGACCATTTTATCTTTCATATCGAATGTTTATAGCTCTAAATGACGTCTTACTTTCATCAAGCCGTTTTGGTGTACTCCTTGGGTGCTGGTTTAGGCACTGGACATTATAATGGAGCGGCTCAGATCAGGTTTCCATAAGAAATGTGCATTTAAAGATAAAAGCACCTACTTTGGTCATCATATAGAAGAACATGTATTAGAACGTTTTCCCTCAACAACCTTATCCAAACTAGGAATTTGGAAGGAAGACGTTTTACTTCAGAAAGTAATGGAATTAACCGACAGTCCACACATGGATTGTTTTAATGAGACTACATTCCATGGTCTGTTCAGCTTTGAAACAGAATGACTTGTACTTCTGTGCAATGAACGCCGCTGTTTACGATTGAAGTCACACACCTCGACATGTACATTACATCATACTTCACCATAACCAAGTTTGGAACTTCAGGTCTCTGTACAATTGTTACTACTGTGACGTACTGGACAAGGCTCGGAAGCTCCGACGTTGATAGTTTAGCTCTACCTCTGCGAAGGTTCAGACGCCAATAAACTCTCACAAAGTGAAGGTTAATTCTTAAATACACTCTTCAATAGAAGAAACGCATAGTTAAAAAATAAGGATATTTATTAAGCGGATGTAAAAGTATCTACACAGAATATGCGTGAACGCATTCAAATGAAATTAGACACAGTGATCGACATTGTCGTCATTGTCAGCATTAATTCAGTTCACTCATTGCACATGTGTAGCCACAAGGGGGCGTCATGGTCAGTACCTGGTCACACCACCTCTTGCAGCCGTCACTGCTCGACACCTCCTTGGCACAGATTTCGTGGGGAATTCTTCGCCATTCCTCCTGTAAGGCGTTGACGAGTTGTGCCAGTGTGTGGGGACGCTGGTGACGTTGACGGACGCGTCGATCAAGTTCGTCCCACAAATGTTCAATCGGGTTGAGATCAGGCGATTTGGATGGCCATGGAAGGACATTGATGTTCTCATTAACAAGGAAATTAACTGTTGCACGTGCTGTGAGGGGCCGAGCGTTGTCATGTTGGAACAGCTCCCTCTGGCGGTCCAAAGTTGGGAGGAGGTGAGGACGCAGAATTTGGTCTATGTATCGGTTTGCTGTAAGATTGCCCTGGACAACCACTAACTGTGATCCACCCGTGTAGGATATGGCTCCCCACACCATGACACCCTCTCCAACAAATCGGTCCACCTGTCGTACGCAGTTCGGCGCAAAACGTTCATGTCTACGTCGGTATACACGTTGTCTTCCATTCCGTCGTTGAAGAAGAAAACGTGACTCATCGCTGAACCAAACGCGTCGACAGTTCCTGAGATCCCATACCTGTACTCTGTTGCACCACCGGACACGTCGTTGACGGTGTAGACGTCGCAAGACAGGTCCAACTTTTGGTTGTCTCGCTCGGATTCCCACTTCCCTCAGACAATTTCTGATGGTTTGGTCGGGAATTCTTCGCATACCAGGCACTTGTCCTGCAGTGTCCGTTGCTGTAGCAAATCGATTCCGAAAGTGATGCAACCGGATGTACCGATCCTGAGCAGGGGTGGTCACTCTTGGTCTTCCACTCCTGGGATGATCTTGAGTCGAATTAGTGCGGGGATATCGATCCCATAGTCGAGATAAGGTGCTTTGGTGAACGTTGACGTGTCTTGCAACGGCAGACTGGGACTCCCCTGCTTCCAAATGTCCAATGGCGATATTTCAGTCAGCTGCAGTTAATCTTGGCATTTTTCGATCTCCGTTCACGAACAGAAAATTCGTAATGAACTGATGAATTTTGTACTATTATAGTCAGTGTCTCTACTCTTGTTTCCAACACTTTGCACGTCCATTGTGCTGAAAACTTTTTTCTGAAAGCAATTGCCGTCCATCCTTTGCATTTTTGCTGATAAACATTTTGAGATGTGTTTCCGCGCAATGCACAACACACATGACATGATTAACGGGAATCAAACATAAGAATTGTCTTTATGACGATTGCTGGGGGAAAAAAATCTAATTGGAATTCTCAAAACACCTATGCGTTTCTTTTGAAGAGTGTATTAGACACGTGTTCATTAGTGATGCTTCGGAACCGAAACCTACTCTCACTTGAAGTCCAACCTATTTCCGTGGAAACACGAAAATGAATAGCTTAAGGAACCAGTTCAGCACTTGGTCGAAGTATTTATTATGATTATTATACATAATCCAAATGTTCCTTGATCTAAGATTCGACCCGATTATGATCGTTGGTATGTCAGTATGGGCAGTTGAAGCTCGTGGGAGGCACAAACAGGTAAATAACTACGGCCATCTTCACTTGTGGCTTTCCTCCTATAGTCTGCTTACTCGGGGAGAAGAGGTGTCAAACCCAGGTGTCTTCAGCGACACCAGCCAGAGCGTTAACTAGCTTAAAGAGACGTTCAGAACTTCAATGTCTGTAAGAAAACCTTAAATATTGTCTAGTGTAGCATGCCCACACCCCACCACCCAAGCTACCCAACTTAATAAGCAATCAAGAAAATTGGGTAAATAAACTAATACATACATTTTATGCAAAGAACCTGTAGAGCACCATCAACGGGAACACACCAAATCGATCTTGCATTGCATCTTGTTCTTCCTACGATAGTGATTCTGTTCATCTGAATAGAAAAATATTGTATTGCTCTCTTCCCACCTTAAGCTGACTCGCCGTGATATAACTGAAATGCTGTTCAATGCGGCGTTACGCCAAACTCACTCACTCACTCCTGAGTATACACTTTTTGAAGCCCATTTTGTATACAGGTTATATTCCCGCTATGTCTGGAATATTTTGCTAGATGTTTAATGCTGCATTCAGCAATATTCCAGCTACGTGACGGCGGCCTGTACATAATCGTGTCTGGGCCAGACAATCCACTGATTGGCATCATGAGCATCGATCTACACAATTGGGATACGATGGCATGCAATCTACCAATTCACCGAGCCTGACCACCCGATCCATTTAGCTGCCTCTTACGCCCAGCATAGGTTGCTGGAATATTGCTAAAGGCGGGGTAAAACAATATTCACTCACCCTCTTGACACATGATCTCAAACAACGAACTTGTCTAAATGTTATCCCTTAACGTCTATATGTGTCAAGGAACTATCAGGCTCTGTAAATTCCGTTGTTACCATTGTCGAATGCGATAGTAAATAAGGTGTCATTCTCGCGTTGTTTAATCTTCAAGGAAAATGATAGTCATAAAACACTCGGCGTTGCTAGGCACCTGGGTCGCATGTGCTAATTTCAGACGTTTGAAATTGGCATCATGGCAAACACCAAGTGGCCACGGCGTCTTGGCGACCATGTTTGCCCTTGTTTGCATCAAGAGGTTGGACTTGGTGCGGTGTTGGTATCGTGCGGGTCGTTCGATAGCAGACGCTCCTTTAGTAATTTACTAGCTTCGCTGATCACTCATTCCTCGTCCGCTTCTTTCGCTTGTACTTCTCATCGCTGAGTGGATGTTGTCGTATAGTCGGCATATATACTTGGGAACCACGGTATCCGTCTAAACCGAGGTCTTGATAGTGAGGGAGTGTTGTTTTCTGCCGCAATCAGCAATATTAAGCTGTTAATAATTGAATTTGGGTCAGCCTAACAAGTGGTTGTTCGCAGGTGGAACGATCAATAATATTATGATTGTACGATGCAAATATCATTAAAGTCAGATATTTTACCCCGATACCTCTGCTTTGACATCTGAGGCCACCTCCATAGAAGGTCAGACCGCCACCGTCGTCTAGTGGTAGAGCGTCCCCTTCGAGAGCGCCTTCGGAAGGTCCGGGGTTCGATGCCCGGCCGCGCCATACCAAAAGACGCTACTGTTGTTGTTGTTGTTGTTGTTGTTGTTCCCCTGTCCTAGCTCGGCGTTGAGGTGCTAAAATAAGCACTGCTCAGCGCGGCGTTAGTATACTGTGTCCGAGTGGGGTATTAAATTGTTAAATTGCTGCATGAAGACTCAGTCGGATAGCACTATAAAATCGGCACTAGTCCGGACTAGTACAAGCAGCCACACACACACACACACATGTGCATGCCCGCGGCTATATAAGTGCAATAATCTTGGACGTGACGTTAAACCCCATTTCACCTTAGCTGACCTTGGAAGGTCGCGTCAGGGGCCAAGTCTAAATGAAGGATGCGGGGGTACTTGAGTCGATCAGATGTCAGTTTTCTGAAACTCTTCGGCTTCATTTATTTATCCACCTTGATTCTATTTTCGAAATTTTCATGAAAACCCACACAAAACACAAAAAGCCCTTCGATCGTACACCCTTTTGGAGTTTGATGCCATGGCTCTCAGAAACGACTAAGTGTATATCCACAATAAAATGACGCGGCCTTATTTATCTCCATTTGGTGTGTGTCGTTTTAGTTCCCTTTCGAGATACAGAAATGTGATGTGCACGTACGAAGGCTTCGCTCACTCGTACCTATAATTTAGAAACCTCAGCGCGAATTGCCTGTTTGAAAAGTTCACCTGACACGACGTCATTTAGAGGTGCCCTCAGGTCTTCAGACAAAGAGGTAAATTATCGTGGTAAAAGGTCTGCTTTCTGTTACATTGCTTCTACGCCATAATATCGGGCACTGTATTTTCATTGTTATTGTTTTACGCCGCACTCGGCAATAATCCCGTTATATATTACGGCAGTGTTTATGCATTCGAGTCATTGATATTATCAAATCATTTGAGCACTCCTACAGGCTTGAGTAGTTTGGAGATAAAAATACACAATCGCAATTCGGTCGAGTTTGATAAACCTGCATACTGTTCGCATATGCTAGATGTCCTATTTTTGCATAATGTAACACGTTGAGTGTAATTCTTTTTCACTGCTTCCGTATATCTAGAATTCACATAACCTATGCGTTTTCTGTCCGGTATTGCTTCACTGAACTATCAATTGGCACGGAAACTAAAACTACCAACAGTATGGTCATTGACTATTTGACAGCCGCTTTACATACGAATGCGAAAACAGGCATACGACAGGACCTTAAGCTATACAAAAATTTCCCAAAGTTTCTGTATAATTTCCGATTCAACGGGATCCTACAAGAAGTTATAGTTCTAAAGAGAACTGAATTGATAAATCCAACATAATGCAGTGTCACTTGCTGATGTCCCATTATTTACGAAACCATCTTGTATGTGTCATAACTCACGTCTTATTTTGTGGATTACTGTTCCTGTAGCAGGTTCATGTTCAACAAGGCAATCGTAACGCTGCAACTGTCGTAAGTCTTTGTTAAAGTGTAGGATGCAGGATAGTCGTAGGGCTACGTTCGCTTTGTGAAACTAGGCCTGGTATCAGTTAAAATCTGAAATAAAATTCTGAAACCACTAAGTTCTCTTTGATGTGAAAGAGCAAAATTAATATAGTATGAAGTATGTCCCCCAAGCATCAGACTAAAGTACATTTCTCACTTGCGGTGACATGAGTCATGAAAGCACAAACAGCTCATCACGTGAACATCTGATAGGCTGATATATAAAGACACTTACACATAAAACTGATCCCATTATCTAGTGTGTATGTAATATATCTTTATGACATCTGTAAAGCTATGTAAACAAAGAGGGTCGTGTATATTATACGGCCGATTTAGTTTTAATCATACTTATAATAGAAAATGGGTCTCATAAATTATCCATTCGTGAAGATCCGGGTTAGATTAGGTCTTCAGCAACCAATGTTTGCTGTAAAAGGCGACTATGCTTGTCGTAAGGGGCGACTAAAGGGATAGGGTGGTCAGGCTCGCTGACTTGGTTGATGCATGTCATGGTAGACCAATTGCGTAGATCGATGCTCATGATATTAATCACTGGATTGTCTGGTCCTGACTCGATTATTTACAGACCGCCGTCATACAGCTGGAATAGTGCGGCGTTAAACAACAAACAAACAAACAAACAAAGATCCGTGCGGGTATCACCAAAGGGCTAAACGTCAAGGCACCGTTTCACAAAGCAGTCGCAAATGTATTCCAAGAGGAAGAACCACAGACTTTCTTTGTTTCTTTAAATGTTGACATTTCTCGTAGGAGGAAGTTCGTGTGAACCTTAATACCCGTTTTATCAGAGTTTGATAAATTGTGTTCGTTTCAGTCTGCCCTTGGAGGCCTTTCATTGATCTCTAAAATCACCAATAATCTTCTTCTGACACGCGGCTCCGCGTTATAAATCTCCCCATACTTTATGAACTGGCGTTTCTCTAAATTCAGTGCAAGTCTATGGGAATTGTTTGTTTCTCGGCAACCCCTCGGCGTGGTCGATTCTGGGAAACCAACAAGTGCTAGGCAATTTATATTCTGAGTAGGCGCTGAATATCTCTAGTACATAAACTCTGGTGGGATCAGAGAGAATATCTGTTTACCAGCAGATTACACCCTGGATAGAATTTATCAAACATGTCTTTCGGTTTAGATGTATGGAAAAAAATATATGAAAATTATTTTTGTTGGAAATGATTCAAATAGTAATCTGAAAAGACTCCTACAGCAAATTTCTATATACTTACGTAACCATTCAATAAATAATTGTTTTGTAAGAGGCTTGTGAAAGTTTTACGTCGGATGGGGTACATGCCGACCGTAGGTGTGGTGCGACTGATGGCCCAAGATACTGTTTGTGACGCTTGTCTCATGGTTCATTCTAATGTCTGATAGTTAATCTACTGTGTGAAGTTTGTCTGTTGATTTAATCTTCTGTATGGTAGTTTAATCTACTATATGAAGCTTGTCTCCAGGTTTTTTCTGTTGTATTGTAGCTTAACCTACTTTGTAAAGCTTGTCTCTTGGTTTAATCTTTTGTCTGGTAGTTTAATCTACTGTATGAAGCTCTTCTGTTGGTTTAATTAATTGTCTGGTAGTCTAACCGACTGTATGAAGCTTGTCTGGTAGTTTAACCGACTGTATGAAGCTTGTATGTTGGTTTAATAAATTGTCTGGTAGTTTAATCTACTGTATGAAGCTTGTCTCTTGGTTTAATCAATTGTCTGGTAGTTTAACCGACTGTGTACAGAATTACAAAACATTCAAAAGAGGTTTCCGTATTTGATTCCTTTGATTTAATTCTGAAATTCTAGACTTATGATCATCATATAGTAGACGTGTTCACATGAAACGGATCATGGGGGAATCTGCGTGTGTGAATATTTATGAAGCGTTTTTGCGTTAGAATTGATACCCCACTCGTACATTTCTAGTTGCACTGCTCCAGTTGACAATATACAAAAGTGAAGAAATTCATTCAGTAACAATCAATTTTATTAATGATCATGTATTACAAAACACGGTTACCTGAGACAAACGTACATATGTCTACAGATTGTAATATACCTGAGATTAGCATGTGGTTCAGAAAGCTGTCGATACAAGCTGCAGTGTTGATTACGACAATGGAAGCGTTAGAAATGCATGCATCTAATGACAGAACATCCTGGAAAATCTTTGAAATCCTTTAAGAATCTATTTTCAAACGTTTCTAAAACTTCCCTCCACGACATATCATTTATTTGCCAGTTTTATATGCTACGAAATATGAAGAATGCTTACATTATGTCTTACATGGTGTGAACTATTGGTAAAATCTGAGGGAAAAATATGTTTTCCGTGACTTTCAGTAATCGTCGGGAAAGATACCATTTGGACTGACTGGTTCCACTATATTGCCAATCTCGACAGAATAGAATTTTGAAAGAATTATCAACTGTTCTGTATCAACACTGGTTCATTATTAGATTGGTAACTCGGCGGTGACTAAAACATGCTAAAACGTTAATTGTTTTCTCCTATAACATTGATGTATTGATGACATGTTTATTAGTTCCACAACTTGTTCTCATGCTATAGACATTTGGCTAGATCGGTACCGATGAGGTGTTAAGTTTCAACTAACCCACTCCATGTCCTTTGTCGTTCACTATATTGCACGGATATAAGTGTCTTTTTTACATTTACATGTCTACTACATCATCATCTAAACCTCAACATCATAGTACATCATACAGGGCATTGGACATCATACAGGTCATTGGACATCATACAGGTCATTGGACATCATACAGGTCATTGTGAGCGGTGTTAACATAAGCTGTAAAGCTTGTTCACCAATCCCAACTCATTTCAATGAATAAAAATATGCTTAAACCATACAGGTCATTGGACATCATACAGGTCATAGTACATCATACAGGTCAAAGTACATCATACAGGTCAAAGTACATCATACAGGTCATTGGACATCATACAGGTCATAGTACATCATACAGGGCATTGGACATCATACAGGTGTTATCCTATTGTCAGGTGTAAACTTTCTCTTGCCCGGCCGTTCAGATCAATATCACACATGGAATTATTATAGAGCATCTTAACATTGACTGAATATTGGCAGCGGGCAATGGAGCGACGTCCCTTTTTAAGTAAAAGTTTTCAAAATACAAACAAAAATATATTTTAATCATAGTTTCACTTTTAAAAAAACCGTTTTAGTTATTTTTGTTCTTCTTTTAAAATATGGAGTAGTCCTGTCCGTTAAACAAGACAGTACACTGGTGACGCCTAAATAGTGATTCCATGGTACGATATATTGACAACAATCTCTCAATAACTCCTCATGTAACTCAGTGTACGTCTCAATAGGTCATTTGGGGAAAGTATAAACATACACATACACATACAGTTACATAATATTTCATAAATGTAGAACACATATACCATGTACAACATGTAGAACATATGGAAAGTCACTGAAAGGTATAACATTACATAACTACCCACAGCTAAACCCTGTACGGAGCGGTTCTATTGTGAACTATTACAATAACAATCATCGCAGTGACGCGCGTTGACAGAGCCGAAATGGTATATCTGTTCATCTAACCCTTTCCACACGACTAGTCACAATGGGTGGTAACGAAACACGGACGTCACCTGACGCTCGGGGTGGACTTGCAGGAGTACAACAAATTCTGGTTCAAAGTCGTTATTGCAGTTAAGATCAATTATGATTTGCACAGTGATTTTGAAGAATCGTAAACAAAACAGTTGAACTCAATCGTAAGTTACTGTCATCGGTCAATGTTTTCCCAATATGTAGATGCCTATATTGTAATTTAAATCAGAATTAAATTCGAACGTTCTGCATTCAGGTGTGTTACTTTACATACTTACACTTAAAACGCAAGTCCATCAGCGAAAGTAACTGATTTGCGATGGTGCCAAGTCCAGAATACCCTCTAATAGACCCCTAATCCTAGGGTCAGCTGTCTCATTAGAATGCCACCGGGGATTGGCTTTGATACATTGCGTTTCTGTGTTGTGGTTTTACGAATTCCTACAATACTATCACGGAGCACTGATCACTTAATCATGTCATGTTTTCCTGAGCCGCCTCGATCCTACCGCAGATTTCCGCCCTTCCTCGTAAATCCAGGTCTCGTATGCTGCTGTTGCGGGGACGGTATCCTCCCTAGCGACGTTTCCGAGCCGGTACAGGGGGCTGTGGTAGGCTCGCTTCTCTGTCGGTATCTGCTTCACCCATTGTTCCGTACGCGTCCTGGAAGAAACCTTCATCTTGTCCAGCTTCTCGATGACACCCGGTGTCAAGGGTCTGTGTTTCATCCACTGCTTACTCTTGTTCTCCTTGCTTTTTTTGGACTTATCCCACATGTGTGATAACGTCTGCATAATGTCCTCCCCGCTGTAGATCACATCCTCCGAGGACGATAAAGAAGCACTCCCGTCCTTTTTATGGGAATACAATAAACTTGTATTAAGGTCGTGTATAAGTTCCGGTAGGTTAACCGCACTCTTTCCCTGACTAGAAATCCTAGAATTAACACCATGCAATATGTCTAAGTTGGGTGAATCCAAACTCCCTTCCGTGTCTTCACAATCATCATCGGTCCTCGATGTCCTGCTGTGGCGTTGCCTTGGGTCGTACTGTAGTCCTATCAAATCCTTTTTCCTTATGGAAATATCAGGACCAGACTGTCTCAACGCCGATGGAATCTTCCTCTCAGTACACGAGTAAGACACACTTCGCGACCGTGATACCATCACTGGTCTTTTTGCAGATAGGGTGTCCACCAAATTGCGTCGAGCCCTCTCCTTGTTTCCTGGACGCTTGTCTGAGTCCTCGCTTGACACCATGTTGCGTGATAGAGGAGACTGCTCTCTGCTGAGGTCGGGTAAGTACCTCTGGGTTTCAAGCAGAACGACTTTCTTGTTGGGTGTCCGCCGACCCGGCTGGTCGGACATAGCCTGCCGCTCTTTCACTGAACAACACTCCCCTACCCATGGGAATAAAACACACCTGCTTCAATTAAGCGACCATTCGCATTTACACATGCACCAAAACAGTGTTAGAAATTCAGCTGACAATCGCTTAGCGTCAGTGTATGTTCCCAGGCTAGGATTCACGTTATCTGGATATAAGCATGACGAATCTTTCACCAGGTCTGTCTATCTTCTGCTCGTCCATGTTCTACCAACCAAGGCGGCAGCGTAGTGTTAAAGTTATTTATTTCTCTGTTGCTAGCTCTTAACTAACATGCGACCCAGTACGCTCGTGGGAAAGCCCAGCTGATAGAGCGAAACCGAACTGTTCGATCGGAGCAAGTGTCTTGTGATCGACTGGCCGATTACATATGATCCGCTCACTGCCTATCTAGCAATCACCCGAGGAATTCACCTCCCTATCTACCCAGCTCTCAACTTTCACGGCGCTTGTGAAAACCAATGCAAACACTACAAATGACTCACGCATGCGCACGTGTCATTTCAAAACTGTCGTCTGCGCTGCCACTCCATTTCATATTAAAGATACCACGGAGAGACACGAGTATGTCGTTCTCAACAATCAATATAGAACACCTTGTGAATTATTTTGAAATTTGAAAGTAGTTTTATAGAAGTGAAATGAATGCCATATTGAAATCAGTGTATGAAACCACAACAGTGACTTCAATGAGAGATGTCAACACCTTATCAACGTATTGACACAGGGTCTTGTTTGCTGTGTTGAGAATGTTATGGCTGTTCGTGCTCCGAAGTAAAGTAAACCATTTTCAATAACAAATTCCCTGTGAGGTTATCAACAAGGACGCAATCAGGTTTCGTAGACACGTGAGCTGTGACCTCTTGCAACTTGGATGACTTTTTCAGCTTTCATTTGTAGTTGAAGCACAAACAACAATGGCATGATCGTTCACCCTCATTAAACTCGAGAGTCAACATTAGAATCGTACCCGTCCAAGGACAGCCAAACAACCCCCTCTAGGTATCCACCATTGTGTTGTTTACAATGGGACTTGGAACGAAATTGGATTAATGTTTTTCTGTAGCTGTGTTCACGTGAAAGTAAATTAGATATAAAAGCCTATGGGTGTAATACCATTATAATTTGGATGTGGGACGTGGTGTGTCCATCTGTCACTACGGGAGACGGAACGCTACATTAATCGTGCACCATTTCCTAGTACAGTAATGGCTTTGGTGAGTAGCTGACATCAAAACACTGACCAGGAACACTGATACAAATTACTCACAGACAAACGGACAGATATGTCATTAGTCTCACTCAGGTACAGGTTATACACTATAAAGTACATAGGAGTACTCAAGCCGTTCCCTGTTGACCACGAATGTAAACATTATAACATAAACGCTCACAAGCATTAGCATTGATAAAATAACAATGTTCGAAGTCGAGCTAACATATGATAAAGGTTTTGGACAGAATCATCAGTTAATGTGTTCCTGTTCGACGTTAAATACTGTCTTTGATAGCGTCTGATAATACTATTCATCATTTTAATTCAACCAAGAGACGATTATATAAAGAAAATATATTTAATAGTATATATGTTAAAGAATATCATTTATTCAGTCATGAATATTTGTATTCGGTGCACAAAAACTTTGTTTACGTATAGTCGACTCAAACAAGTACTAGAATTTGTACTTTACTAAGAAAGTGTTATCCCAAATATAACATATGTCACATTTGACCCTTTTCTGAGCATTGTTCTGAGTACAGTTAAATCACCCACCCTACAGCCCAGACTTAGCCCCCAGGGACTATTTCCTGTTCCGGCAAATGAAACCTGCCCTACGTGGAAGACACTTCCAGGCTGTCACAGAGGCGTGGTTAGAGGGCCAATCTGCGGATTTCTATAAAAGTGGTATTAGAAGCTTGAAGGCTTGAAGGACAAATGGAATAAGTGTTTGGAGGTGAATGGAGATTATATTAAAAAATAAAAGTGCAAAAGATATTCTGCGACTTGGTCTTATATTGAAGTTTCAAAACTTATTGAACGCCCCTCGTATATGCGGATTCGTAAACAAAGCAGTAAGATAAAATCATAACTGTATTCTGAATCAAAACATAGGATTTATAGCAATATAAAGGTCGCGTCATGTCGGTGAAAGTCATATTATATGATCTTTTGATGTTACGTTATTGATAGGCTTATGATAGTCATTTTATGAATTTAAAACGATCTTGTTAATGGATCAGTTCTCATATGAATGAACTAGCGTTAAACCAGCCCTGACAAGAGATGTTCAATGAATGCCAACAGTAAGCAACAAATCTCATTAAGAACACATTACAAAACATGGCATTATCGTGGCAGTAAAGGCAGGCCACAGTGCTTGTCAGTACAGAGTGATAGCCAGAGTCAGTGCTCTGATAGAACGGGGAACGATGTAGTGGGGGGATTAGCTCGGTTCTGTGGTCGATCACTTATCGATCTTGCCGTGTATGATTGGACTAATTGCCATAGCTGTTTCTCTTTCTCAAACACTGCATAGTATTGAGTCAAATCGCTAGATGGGTATAGTATGGCTTGTTTCTGAATACGTTAGCGGCGCTGCGGTTTTATATATACTGACAGTGGAAATAACGCTACTATCCGTTTAACCTCTTCAGGCTTGGGTTGACTTGGTATGTGTCCAGCTGTTTAATCTTATACCTTAAGTTTGATCTAACATTCATGTGAGGGTCCTGAGTTTGCTGTAAGAGTTGACTAAAATGAGGATCAGGTGGTCATACTGGGTGTCCTTGTAGCATGGCGACGTGTCCTCGTGCTTTCAACCACTTCTTGACTTCCTATAACTATTTAATTGATAACAGGCCACCGGACACATCAGGAACACTGTCGCGTGCGTGTGAGAGAGAGTGTGTGTGTGTGTGTGTGTGTGTGTGTGTGTGCGCGCGTGCGCGCGCAGACAATAGCTCTCTTGTTTGAACTCTCGATAGTAATAAGAGAATCCTTCCCAAGAATCCCCACAGAAATAACCTTCTCAGAAATTCCGATGGGTGAAACCTCCCCCGGATTCCCACAGGTGAAACCTTCACCTGAATTCTCACGTATGAAATCTTCATAGGAATTCCCACAGGTGAAGCCTTCCCATTCCCACCCACATGAATGCCCACGGGTGAAACCGTCACCATAATTCCAGTGAGTAAAACCTTCTCCAGAATCATCGCGGGTGAAACCTTGTCCAGAATCCCCACGTGTAACACCTTGTCCAGAATCCTACGTGTAACACCTTCTCCAGACTCCCCACGTGTAACACCTTCTCCAGAATCCCCACGTATAACACCTTCTCCAGACTCCCCACGTGTGACACCTTCTCCAGACTCCCCACGTGTAACACCTTCTCCAGAATCCCCACGCGTAACACCTTGTCCAGAATCCCCACGTGTAACACCTTCTCCAGAATCCCCACGTGTAACACCTTCTCCAGACTCCCCACGTGTAACACCTTCCAGACTCCCTACGTGTAACACCTTCTCCAGACTCTCCACGTGTAACACCTTCTCCAGACTCCCCACGTGTAACACCTTCTCCCCACTCCCCACGTGTAACACCTTCCAGACTCCCCACGTGTAACACCTTCTCCGGAATCCCCACGTGTAACACCTTCTCCAGACTCCCCACGTGTAACACCTTCTCCAGACTCCCCACGTGTAACATCTTCTCCAGACTCCCCACGTGTAACACCTTGTCCAGACTCCCCACGTGTAACACCTTCTCCAGACTCCCCACGTGTAACACCTTCTCCAGACTCCCCACGTGTAACACCTTCTCCAGACTCCCCACGTGTGACACCTTCTCCAGACTCCCCACGTGTAACACCTTCTCCAGACTCCCCACGTGTGACACCTTCTCCAGACTCCCCACGTGTGACACCTTCTCCAGAATCCCCACGCGTAACACCTTCTCCAGAATCCCCACGTGTAACACTTTCTCCAGACTCTCCACGTGTAACACCTTCTCCAGACTCCCCACGTGTGACACCTTCTCCAGACTCCCCACGTGTAACACCTTCTCCAGACTCCCCACGTGTGACACCTTCTCCAGACTCCCCACTTGTGACACCTTCTCCAGAATCCCCACGCGTAACACCTTGTCCAGAATCCCCACGTGTAACACCTTCTCCAGACTCCCCACGTGTAACACCTTCTCCAGACTCCCCACGTGTGACACCTTCTCCAGACTCCCCACGTGTGACACCTTCTCCAGACTCCCCACGTGTAACACCTTCCAGACTCCCCACGTGTAACACCTTCCAGACTCCCCACGTGTAACACCTTCTCCAGACTCCCCACGTGTAACACCTTCTCCAGACTCCCCACGTGTAACACCTTCTCTAGACTCCCCACGTGTAACACCTTCCAGACTCCCCACGTGTAACACCTTCTCCAGAATCCCCACGTGTGACACCTTCTCCAGACTCCCTACGTGTAACACCTTCTCCAGAATCCCCACGCGTAACACCTTCTCCAGACTCCCCACGTGTAACACCTTCTCCAGACTCCCCACGTGTGACACCTTCTCCAGAATCCCCACGTGTAACACCTTCTCCAGAATCCCCACGCGTAACACCTTCTCCAGACTCCCCACGTGTAACACCTTCTCCAGACTCCCCACGTGTGACACCTTCTCCAGAATCCCCACGTGTAACACCTTCTCCAGACTCCCCACGTGTAACACCTTGTCCAGAATCCCCACGTGTAACACCTTCTCCAGACTCCCCACGTGTAACACCTTCTCCAGACTCCCCACGTGTGACACCTTCTCCAGAATCCCCACGCTTAACACCTTCTCCAGACTCCCCACGTGTGACACCTTCTCCAGACTCCCCACGTGTAACACCTTCCAGACTCCCCACGTGTAACACCTTCTCCAGAATCCTCTCGGTTGAAACCTTCTCCTGATTCTCCACGGGTGAAACCTTCACCGTAATTCCAGTGGGTAAAACCCCCAGAATCCCCGCGGGTGAAACCTGAAAATCCCGACGGCTGTTATAAACCGATATGAGGTTCTGCACAAAAATCGTTCCCCCGACGACATTCGTTGACTATTGAATATGTACCAGTTTATATTGCCGCCCATTATCTGATCTCACGCCGATAAGACAAGCAATAATAACGGGGACTTACACTGACCGGCAGTAATAAATAACTTCTATAGAACGCGGAATGGTGTAAGAGGATACGTAAAGTGTTATTTATTGTCAAACACCGTTTGTAGCGGATAAATCCTCCATCAATAGCCGTTGATCACAGATGTAGTGAAGTATCAACTTCTGTTATTGACGATGTTGTCTGTTATGGCAATAAACCCTTCATACAGACCATCATGGTGTGTTATGAATCACTATCAAATAGTGACGATACCAGGTGTACGCGAGAAGGTGAGCGTATCCTGCCTACCGACTGCACCCGTCACAAACACACGCAAAGGCAAGTCAATTCTTCAATAGAAAAAAAACACGGGAACATATGGTCCAAGTCAAAATATGGAATTGTGTTCCTAACTAAAATGTGAATATAGATAATTAAGTTTTCTTCATTCTAATTATGTGATGTTTACTATTATATAAAAGAATAATTATCGCAAATTAACTTTTGTTGCAGTGTATTTCCGTTTCCAATCAGACAAATAGTCAGAAACGACCTACGAATAACACAAGCTCATCTTCCCGAGGTAAGGGTGTTAACTGACTATATAAGTCCAGTTTCCACCACTGCCGAACATGGCTGGAATTTCTGGCCTCGATCCTAGCGCCACCAGAGGCTATTACAAGTTATATCCCTTCTATATCCCACCTATTGACCAATCAGATTCCACCTTTCGTATAACTTGCATTTGCTTCAAACAAAAAACCGGCGCAAAGTGAAGACGATCTGATCAAAATCAAGATCTATAGTGTAGGAACACGGGTCTTACTTTGCGAAGTGCATCAAATCACATGAGCACCTTGATTAACAACATGAAAAGATTTGGAAAATTTCTGTTGACGGCATGTTGACGGTACACGTGCTTTGGAAATCCTGCAATCGACCGAAATCTGCACGGCAGTTTACGAGCCGGATGTCGATTTCGCTACTCGATTTTGATTGGACTATGCATAAAGTCGTTAGTCCAGCCAAAATATAACTCCATAATTCCAGCCTACTTCGGCAGGGGTGGAAACTGGACTTTTATAGTCAGTGAACTCCTTTTCCTGGGGAAGTTGTGGGTAGCTGTACAAGTCTAGATGGTTCGTCACCAGGAAAGGCAACCCTCACTGTGGCCTGCCGTGCTCGTGAGTTTCACCAAAGTGGTAAAAACCTAAGACCTGCACCACTTCGGACTTTCCTCCCACATCAATCCGACACGCTGGATATTTCTGAAATACCAAAGCGGCGTTATACCCAACTCACTCCCTTGTTTAGCCGCCATCAAACATGGAGGTATACTTTCTCTTGCCAGGCAGTTTACACTCCGTGTCAGTTACACGATATACAACATAAGTCATTGGGATATTTAACCATTTAGCTGATCAAGGATCGACCCGACTATTATTCTGTTGTGCCCGTGGCATGACATGTATCAACCAAGTCAGCGAGCCTGACCACCCGATCCCGTTAGTCGCCTTTTACGACAAGCATAGTCACCTTTTACGGCAAGCGTGGGCTGCTGAAGACCTATTCTACCCGGATCTTCACGGGTCATTTACCAAAGAAGTAAACGTCTAAGTCTCTCTCCCCCCCCCCCCCCCCCCCCGTAAACTGACACACCTACTTATTCAGATTAAATAACGTTTCAGTTGAACGTGGAACATGCCCTATGTTTATTTAACCCATGTCTCTAAATCTTTCTTGTTATATAATGTGATATATATAATGTAGACAATAGAATTGATATCTTTACTTTCCCGATGCTCGACGTTATTTATCTTGTACCAGGCGTTACAGCAAGGCAGATATAGTCGCCACAACACCTTCATCGACCCGGACTTACAGCCCTTCAGTGACGAGGTCAAACAGGGACGTTATCGTTCCGACCCACATATGCCAACTCAACACATGGGCCTGTGATAAATGGTTGTAGAGGTGCCAGACTTGAAATAGGTGACGTATTCACATTTATCTAGAGTATGCTTAATTGTATAACGCGAGGGCAGCAAACGTCAGACACGTGTTGCTGTTGTGACAATACCAATGAGCAAGTCTCAGAGAGGCGGCCAACTGTATGACGCACGACCAGATAGCAGCATTGGTGTGTAGGTGTAGAGACGAGGGAGTGCTGTGGCCCTAGAGTACAGTTGCCGCCTACCCAACAGGCGAATTGTATACAATCCCTGGAGGTGAGGGGAGGTGAAATTGGGGTTAACGTCGCGTCCAAGATTATTGCACTTATATAGCGACGTGCATGCACGTGTGTGTGTGTGGCTGCTTGTACTAGTCCGGACTGATGCCGATTTATAGTGCTAGCACACTGAGATACCATGCCGCAGTTTAACATGAATACCCCACTCAGACACAGTATACTGACTCCGAGCCGACCAGTCCTTATTTAAGCCCCTTAATGCCGAGCGCCAGACAGGGTAACAACAAGTACCATCTTTTAACGTCTTTTGGTATAACGCGGATCGAACCCCGGACCTTCCGCTCTCCGGGCGGACGCTCTACCTCTAGACCCTGGAGGCGGTTTACAATCCCTGGAAATACAGGAGGAACATAACTCATGTTTCAGTGAACGATGTCCGTGAAATGGATTACAAATCAGTTGCAGTGAACTACGGTTATAACGAACTCAAAGGGACTACAAATTTTAGTTCGTTATAACCGTAGTTCGTTATAGGCATATATACAGCATAACTACAGCAGATAGTCGCGACCAAAAAAGTAAGTTCGTTATATCGGTCATTTCGTTATAAGCGTGTTCGTTATAACCGTGGTTTACTGTATAAGTATTTACAGAACGGTGACCGACTGCTGTTATCATAAGATGATATTCACTTTTCATACATTGGTTGGTTGGTTTGTTGTTTAATGCCGCACTCAGCAATATTCCAGCTATATGACGGCTGTTTTTCATACATTAGTTACCCGTGAAGATCCGGGGTAGAATAGGTCTTCAGCAACCCATGCTTGCCATAAAAGGCGACTATGGTTGTCGTAAGAGGCGACTAACGGGATCGGGGGGTCAGGCTCGCTGAATTGGTTGATACATGTCATCGTATCCCAATTGCGTGGATCGATGCTCATGATGTCAATCGCCGGATTGTCTGGTCCAGACTCGGATCATTTACAGACCGCCGTCATATAGCTGGAATATTGCTGAGTGCGGTGTTAAACAACAAACAAACAAATCATATATAATAACATTAGTATTCAAATGATATAACCAGTACATGCATACAAGTAAACATGTCTTGGGGGGGGGGGGGGGGGGCATTATGGAGAAGATGGCAAACGTACCTTCTGAATCACCTCCCTGTGACCCTGGCCTTACATAGAACAGTGTTCAATTGTGACCTTGGCCTTACATAGAACAGTGTTCAATTGTGACCTTGGCCTTACATAGAACATTGTTCAATTGTGACCTTGGCCTGACATAGAACATTGTTCAATTGTGACCTTGGCCTTACATAGAACATTGTTCAGTTGTGACCTTGGCCTTACATAGAACAGTGTTCAATTGTGACCTTGGCCTTACATAGAACAGTGTTCAATTGTGACCTTGGCCTTACATAGAACATTGTTCAATTGTGACCTCGCCCTGGGGAAGACCGGTGCTAAGTTTCATTGATCTACTTCTAGGGCTAGTGATAAATAAAAGCAAAAAAAGCATTTCCCTAATCATAAGAAATCTCTACTAAAAGTAGAGTAAAGCCCCTATCTCACATTCACGAATCTGAACACGAATGAACACGATTTAACGTTTTTCCTTAAATCGTGTTGGAACGTATGAAGGTCGCGCACTCAGTCGTGTAAAGTCGTGCAAAAATATATAACACGATTTAAGCCGAGCTGAAAAGTCGTGTTTAGTCGTATGAAGGTCGTATGACAGTCGTGTTCAATCGTATGAAGATCGTGTTCAGTCGTAAGAAGATCGTGTTCAGTCGCGTTCAGTCATGTTGGGGAGCGTGGGAAGAAACTCATACAACCTTTATACGTTTTAACACGATTCAACACGACTTTCATACGCCTTTCATACGACTCCGATACGCCTTTCATACGACTCTGATACGCCTGGACACGAAATCCATACGTTTGTCATACGACCGGAAGAGCCCATCGTGACTGAGTAAGAACGTCGGAAACCCCCAGAAAGTGAAAGCTCATTCTACAGCCATGCCAAACCTCAGGCGGCCGAAACGGAAGCTCCTCCAAGCAAAACCTTCGAAAGGTTTAACGCCGCTCTTAACAGTATTCCAGTTATATCGCGGCGTGTCGGCTTAATGTGGGAGGAAAGCCCGAAGTGATGCAGGTCTCAGACGTTTACCACTTCGGCGAAACCAACGGCCACGGGCGTGCCCAAGGGACGCAACTCTGCAAAGCGAATCGCGGCGCCTCAGACGACTAGGCCCTGAATGTTTTAACCCTGATCAAACAACTTTGGAGCAAGAGTCGTAGGACTCTTTGGAATCTTTGTAGAAATAGCATCCCTATTTACTACTTAATTACCATGTGAATCTCCGGTGGTCCAGTGGTAAAAACCTACCAGCATCTGACTTCACTCCTCAGATACATCCTAAAACTGAGTGTTCCCTGATTTGTTGACTTAACTATTAACTGTATGCTGGTGGTGTGGACTTAGTGCTATACAAAGTATTATTATGTTGATTACAAGTAGATGCTCCAGCTGTTTTCAGCCATTGAGTATTTATTTATTTTTTTTAAATAATTCTGCTGAAAATGCTGTTAAGGCGACTTCTAATTCGTATCTCTTCGTGTTTTACCAAGTGTGTAACATTTTTGTTGTATACACTCAACAGCAATATACAGGGCTACCACCAGGGACCATATAATAGATCTATTATATGGTCTCTGCTACCACACACTGAGCAAGACCGTGCACTTCTATTAGCATTCTGCACGGCAGTTGAGGTCTTTGATGTGCCAATGCTTGCATTCAATCAGTAAATATAGATATGCAAAAAAAACAGTTTAACAAGTTGAAAAATATATATTGGGTAATTATGCAGAGTGTTATTGCACTGTTGGTTTGTGCAGAGGCAGAAATAACTATCTCTCGGTGATTTATTTTTTGGCTATTGGTGATATATTTTGCATATTTTATGCAAATATGCAGCTTATCTGGGGTGAGTATAACAACATTAGATCTAAATGAGTGCAAAATGAATTTTTTTGTAATGCATCATGTCTTGTAAACAATAACAAATGAAGTAGATGTAGAAAAACATATTTATTTGTACAGATTTATTGACAAAGTTTCAAAGGAGCCATAACAATTATTACAATGTGTATACCTACACCTATCTAGCCAGGTACAAACAGTAGACACCACGCCTGTCTAGCCAGGTATAACAAAGAGACACACCTACACCTGTCTAGCCAGGTACAAACAGTAGACACATGCACCTGTCTAGCCAGGTATAACAAAGAGACACACCTACACCTGTCTAGCCAGGTACAAACAGTAGACACCACGCCTGTCTAGCCAGGTATAACAAAGAGACACACCTACACCTGTCTAGCCAGGTACAAACAGTGGACACATGTTAATCATCACATACACCTTTCTAGCCAGGTATAACACTAGACACATGTACACCTACACCTGTCTAGCCAGGTATAACAGTAAATAGACATCCTTCAACACACTTACAGAAACAATATCACCAGTAATGAAGGAGAATCCCACCTGTGGCTTCAATCAATCAACACTGTAACCAAAGGTGAAGTTCACATAACACAATACATATCACCAGGTATGTCATTGTCACTGTAGTCGGTTCTCAGTAGTTTGAGATGAGGTATTTCACAACAATATAGTACAGATCTTCATTTCATACAAGATGTAACATTAATATATCAGCCATCACAGAATTTTCTTGGGATATAACTAACATTATTACACTAGGCAGAGTCATAGTCATTGTCCTGGAGGATTGTTATTGTTCATAATGACCTTAGCATGTGCAATGTAGAGAGGTCGAACATTTTGTCTGAGACGAGGGGAGCGAGCCGTGGTTTATGGTTTTGCTTCATTGCGAAAAGAAAAATGCATCTCATTCTTGGTCCACATGGTGTATGTCAGTTAACTGATATTCTGGGGTAGGGAGGCCCGGGTTGTTTTAGAAACACATTCTGTTCCCGAAAAAACTGCACAAAATATTATTTGTCTTCAGGTTTTTACGGACAGAAATCAACCTTTCACTGGACATGCTGGGTGTTCGAAAAAATAATGTGTCGTGGTTCCAAACAATTGTCTGGCTCCTCATTTCCTAAATCTAATTGTATGCATTGAAGTGCTGATTGGAAATATAGTCTTTCTCAAACACAAACCCCACACCCTCACCCAGAATACTAAATGACCTGTCCCTAAGATAGACATACGAATTCAAGGAATTACCCATACAGATCTTCCTTCAAGCAATTTCTCGTAGTTTGTTAGTGATTCTCTAAATACCTTTACATATCCCCAGCAGGAGGATACACACATGTAAACATCACCACACCTGTCCCTTTATTGTACAACATATACCTGCTGTATATACCTGCTGTATATACCTGCTGTCTCGTGTAATAATGGAAACAAAGTATGATACACTCTTGTGCAGTAATCAATAAGTATCAGCACATATCCCCATTTAACGCCATCTGCATTTATTTGTGTTTCTCACACCAGTCCTTAACAACTGTCCCACTGAAAAACATTTTTATTTAAGATAAAAACTACCCAGTAGGAGTGGTTTATCAAACAATACAACACTGCAGGGAGAGTTAACGATGAGGGCACAGCCCTGAGTAGTTCTGTCTCCCTGCAGTGTTTTTTGTACAATAAACGACCATTAGTTGTTTATTTCTTATGAGATAACAACATTATGTACAGCCTCTTTAAGGATGTTGATAAAATGGGCGAGCTTTAAAAATATTCACCCAAATATTAATAAGAATGACTCCCTAGAATCTGACCTCGGAAATGTCCAACAAGTCCATTTTACGAACAGGTGGGTTAAGTTTGGTATTTCCCGCATATTCTCACAATCCTCACGTCGATTATCTGTACCTTTTCTCCTAATACTGATTGTCAAATTCCGCCCAATTTTGGATGCGATCGCTCGGCAACTGCATTTGTAGTCCAGCTCCATCTAAGGGAAACTTGACACCTCCCTCTCAAACATCAAGTCGTCAAATATATGACATCAGGTTGCAAGTGCATACTGTAAATCTTGAAATTAACACGAGCGTGAGTTAAATGCGAATCTCAAGAAATGATTTATCATAAATAAACCATGCTTCATTCTTTATTGTTGTTTTCAATTTATCTCTCAGCCATTTTATATATTGTTTTGATATGCAACTAATCACCCACTTGAACATTAACCATCCCGATCTAGAAGAAAAATCTACAAATTTCCCAAGTAGGGGTGTGATTATTTGATTTGATGTTTTTTCCTGAAAATTGACAAACCAAACGAGGTAGGTGAGGTGGCAGCTGCTGAGTGGCTGTCTTGGCTGACGCAGCTTCATAAACATTGCGGACAACCAGAAACACCGAACTTTTCATAAACACAAGTAATGATAAAACTGCAAAATAAAAAAAAACAGAATCCTCGCTTTTTACACACTCCATTAACTTTACCAAACATAACAAAAACAGTACACATCAACCTTTGGTGTCAGTGTTTTAACAAGAAGTGTCTCTGAACACAAGCAACTTCTGTTGTGACTCAGAGAAGCATTCGACACAGCTTTAGACTTCCTGGACACAGGTTGGTATAAACTCCCTCTCATGCGGCTGCACACACTTACAGACAGTTACACAAACATCACATTCACTCTGAGCGTGTTGGTACACAGAAGAAAGACCTTCAATGGCATGACCAACATGAATGATCCACATCCACGTCCACATCCATCCTCGCTATTCCAGTGTATCACATCTCCATTCTGTTACAATAAGTGTCTGAAACTCAGCAGAGTAAACTGAAAGCCTTAATTAAGGGCCAGCACATTTCAAAAACTGTAGCCCCAAACGCTTTAGCTGAAGCATGGAGACATACTCTTGCAATATACATTACAAAACACAGCCAGTCAACCAGAAACTTCTACTGCTATCACCCCGAGATCCCAGAGACTTGGTGGTGATAAATGAAGCCTACATTTATCAGGAAATTATCAGCTTGTAAAACATCTTTGTGACTATATGTCATTCACCATTTGAAAGGTCTAATCCCACTGTTTATAAATAGGATAGTTATGTTATCACATTCCTTAAATATTGCTTAATAAATAATTATTTAAATAGACTGCAGGCCGAAAGGGCCTACTGAAAATGAAAATCAGCCTGAGCACAACTCTGTCAGCCTCAGGCCCTTGGGCTGATGTCTATTTCAAACATTGTACAATGAAACACCTTCATCCATTCGTCACCTTAAGCCTCGTTTTGAATCCTGATTCAAAATAACCGATGCTATAAGTAGCCATCCAATCAAATTAGTCATCAGTGAGAAAAAATCTGTGCTAAGTCACTTCCTAAAGGAAGCTATTGTTGAGAACGCGTCCAGGGAACTTATAACTGAATGGAGATATAATACCCTTGATAATAGAGGATGATCCACGTTTGGACAAACTGTGAATAAAGCCATATCACAAAGCTATGAGCAAGTAAACAATGCATTAAGGACTGACATCAACATCTCAAATCAGCACTCAAGGCCCACATTACATCATAAAATAGATCAAAATAAATGTGCTTCTAAATAAACAGATTTCAACTGTTGAGGAAACAAACATTTCAGGAAGCCCTACCTCCTTGTGTAAATAATTTGGAAATGTTTGCAAACGTTTCTGGAAAGTTGGTGACAATTTTCTAGTGAGATACCTTCTGAAAATTATACCCCCAAATTCTTACATCTTGACTAAGTTCAAGCATTTGTACAGTTTATTGTTATCACAATAATTCCATTTTAGATGTCATCTGTAATGTTAACATGTTGGACTTGTGCAATGTACACATTTAGCAGCCAGCAACACTCCAGGCAAGGGGTGTCTCAGTCACCAGCAACACTCCAGGCAAGGGGTGTCTCAGTCACCAGCAACACTCCAGACAAGGGGTGTCTCAGTCACCAGCAACACTCCAGGCAAGGGGTGTCTCAGTCACCAGCAACACTCCAGGCAAGGGGTGTCTCAGTCACCAGCATCACTCCAGGCAAGGGGTGTCTCAGTCACCAGCAACACTCCAGACAAGGGGTGTCTCAGTCACCAGCAACACTCCAGACAAGGGGTGTCTCAGTCACCAGCATCACTCCAGGCAAGGGGTGTCTCAGTCACCAGCAACACTCCAGACAAGGGGTGTCTCAGTCACCAGCATCACTCCAGACAAGGGGTGTCTCAGTCACCAGCAACACTCCAGGCAAGGGGTGTCTCAGTCACCAGCATCACTCCAGGCAAGGGGTGTCTCAGTCACCAGCAACACTCCAGACAAGGGGTGTCTCAGTCACCAGCAACACTCCAGACAAGGGGTGTCTCAGTCACCAGCAACACTCCAGACAAGGGGTGTCTCAGTCACCAGCATCACTCAAGGCAAGGGGTGTCTCAGTCACCAGCAACACTCCAGACAAGGGGTGTCTCAGTCACCAGCATCACTCCAGACAAGGGGTGTCTCAGTCACCAGCAACACTCCAGGCAAGGGGTGTCTCAGTCACCAGCATCACTCCAGGCAAGGGGTGTCTCAGTCACCAGCAACACTCCAGACAAGGGGTGATGTGTCTGAGTCACCAGCAACTCTCCAGGCAAGGGGTGTCTCAGTCACCAGCAACACTCCAGACAAGGGGTGTCTCAGTCACCAGCAACACTCCAGGCAAGGGGAGATGTGTCTCACACCAGCAACACTCCAGGCAAGGGGTGTCTCAGTCACCAGCAACATTCCAGGCAAGGGGTGTCTCAGTCACCAGCAACACTCCAGACAAGGGCTGATGTGTCTCAGTCACCAGCAACACTCCAGGCAAGGGGTGTCTCAGTCACCAGCAACACTCCAGACAAGGGGTGTCTCAGTCACCAGCAACACTCCAGGCAAGGGGAGATGTGTCTCACACCAGCAACACTCCAGGCAAGGGGTGTCTCAGTCACCAGCAACATTCCAGGCAAGGGGTGTCTCAGTCACCAGCAACACTCCAGACAAGGGCTGATGTGTCTCAGTCACCAGCAACACTCCAGGCAAGGGGTGTCTCAGTCACCAGCAACACTCCAGACAAGGGGTGTCTCAGTCACCAGCAACACTCCAGACAAGGGGTGTCTCAGTCACCAGCAACACTCCAGGCAAGGGGTGTCTCAGTCACCAGCAACACTCCAGGCAAGGGGTG
Organism: Haliotis rufescens; assembly: GCF_023055435.1. Classification (NCBI taxonomy): domain Eukaryota; kingdom Metazoa; phylum Mollusca; class Gastropoda; order Lepetellida; family Haliotidae; genus Haliotis; species Haliotis rufescens. The sequence continues at coordinate 652,841 of NW_025964101.1, forward strand.
TCTCAGTCACCAGCAACACTCCAGGCAAGGAGTGATGTGTCTCAGTCACCAGCAACACTCCAGGCAAGGGGTGTCTCAGTCACCAGCAACACTCCAGACAAGGAGTGATGTGTCTCAGTCACCAGCAACACTCCAGACAAGGGCTGATGTGTCTCAGTCACCAGCAACACTCCAGACAAGGGGTGTCTCAGTCACCAGCAACACTCCAGGCAAGGAGTGATGTGTCTCAGTCACCAGCAACACTCCAGGCAAGGAGTGATGTGTCTCAGTCACCAGCAACACTCCAGGCAAGGGCTGATGTGTCTCAGTCACCAGCAACACTCTAGGCAGGGCGTGACAAGGCTTCATCAGCTGCTGGTCTCCATGGACTCCTCCTGCTCCATGGGACGGTCATCTTTATTCCTGAAAGTAGAAGACACGATTCCTTTATTACATCAACAGGATCTCTCCACTGCTGCAGGATGTCTGCTGGTCTGGCAAAAGAGGATTTAACATTTTCTCAAGATAGATTATATAAAGATTTTAGAAATACCTAACTGTCCTAATGAAAAAGGGAAGAGGGTTAGTGTGCTAGACCCACTTGTTCACAGGGCTGTGTATTGGCCAAAAACATTTATGCAAAATATTGCGATGTTGGTTTCTTTACTGTGATATGTATTGCAACATGTTGAGAACTGAAGTGTTGGACAGTGATTAACACTGATTGTACATGCAGAGCCTGTTTCTTACATACTGAAATAAATAATACTCAGCATAGTCATTTGCGGTCATTTTGTAGTCATGGATACAGGGGAGATAACAATGTGAGATAAATCACTTACATGTTTCGGGCGTTTTGTAAAAAGAATGCGAAGGGAAACATCAACTGTGAAGGAATTTCTGGGTTGATTTTAGGTTGAATGATGTAAATAATAACAAAAATTGTTTTATTTTCTCACTCAATATACCGGATAACAGAAAAACTACTGCAATATATACTGTGCCAAAAAAGTAGGGGGAATCAGTTGGAATCATGGAGACAAATCTTCTGATCCATATGGTACTGGCAAATGAAATGTTACGATCATATCTTCTGGGGAGCCGGCCATCAGACATACTGGGTTCTAATGGCTGGACTGATGGGATGGTGGCAACCCTTGGCGTTAAAGAGGTCATGGCCAAAAATGGATTTTGCAGACTTCATCAATATCAGGTAAAAAACACCTCTATTGGCCAGAGATGCATGAATTCTTCAAGGCGTACTTCTGATGAGTCGACCAATGTCAGCTTGACTCCTGTTGTTCCACTCATCAGTCAGGACAAAACCGAGATCATTGAGAGTGGTGGATGGACTTTGATGCTGACGTACGACGTGCCATTGATGTCCAGACGTGTTCAATGGAGGGAAGGTCAGGACAACACCGAGATCATTGAGAGTGGTGGATGGACTTTGATGTTGACGTACGACGTGCCATTGATGTCCAGACGTGTTCAGTGGAGGGAAGGTCAGGACAACACTGAGATCATTGAGAGTGGTGGATGGACTTTGATGTTGACGTACGATGTGCCATTGATGTCCAGACGTGTTCAGTGGAGGGAAGGTCAGGGCAACACCGAGATCATTGAGAGTGGTGGATGGACTTTGATGTTGACGTACGATGTGCCATTGATGTCCAGACGTGTTCAGTGGAGGGAAGGTCAGGACTGAGTGCTGGCCATGGCATGACATGGATGTTTTGCTGTTGGAGAAATTGGGTCACAATTCTGGCACAATGAGCACATGCATTATCATCTTGAAAGATGATACGTTTCCCTACACATTGTGCAAATATCACCACAAGTGGTGCAATGATGTTGTCCCGGTAGTATTGACCTGTGACTATGACATGGACAATATGGAGCGCAGTCCGGCCAGTCATTGTGATACCACCCCATACCATTAGGGACCCACCCCCAAACTGACTGTGCTGCACAGCGTTAACGTCCATAAAATGCCCATTAGGACGTCTCTAATCTTTATTCCTTTGGATATGAAAGTTGAGAGGGAACCTCGATTCGTCAGAAAACATGACATTAAAATGTCTTTCATCGGACGATCCCTTCTTCACTGCTGCCACTGACACCTTCAAATGACTCGCAGCAAGTTGTGGGATGACACGTGGACGTCATGCACACAAAAGCCATCTGTGCAGACGATATCTCACCATCTGTGCAGACGATATCTCACCATCTGTGCAGACGATATCTCACCATCTTTGCAGACGATATCTCACCATCTGTTCTGTGCGGACGATATCTCACCATCTGTGCAGACGATATCTCACCATCTGTGCAGACGATATCTCACCATCTGTGCAGATGATATCTCACCATCTGTGCAGACGATATCTCACCATCTGTGCAGACGATATCTCACCATCTGTGCGGACGATATTTCACCATCTGTTCTGTGCGGACGATATCTCACCATCTGTGCAGACGATATCTCACCATCTGTGCAGACGATATCTCACCATCTGTGCGGACGATATCTCACCATCTGTTCTGTGCGGACGATATCTCACCATCTGTGCAGACGATATCTCACCATCTGTGCAGACGATATCTCACCATCTGTGCAGACGATATCTCACCATCTGTGCAGACGATATCTCACCATCTGTGCGGACGATATCTCACCATCTGTTCTGTGCGGACGATATCTCACCATCTGTGCAGACGATATCTCACCATCTGTGCAGACGATATCTCACCATCTGTGCAGACGATATCTCACCATCTGGGCGGACGATATCTCACCATCTGGGCATCTACTCTGACACCAGTTGCCTCTGGCAACCGGTCCCTTATCTGAGTGCCATGGTTCGGACTAATCTGTCCAGGAGTTGTTGCCCTTGGACGTCCAGAGCGACATCAATCGTCGACATTATGCGTTTGTTGTTATGGGGCCAACAATCTGCTGATGACAGATTGAGAAACATGCAGCGTTTTGGGCAACAATATTCTGACGTGTGCCCGTCTGCAACATGCCTATGGCAAGGAAACGTTCAGCACGTTGAAAACATCGCATGATCTATGCTGTTGCTTCCCTAATGATTAAATGTCTTTAATAACGTGTCTTTGAGCGGTTGGTTCCATGAAAACAATACGCATCTGCTCTCAACCGTGTCTGAGTGACAATGGTAAATCAAGGATACCGCCCATTGCACGTGCTGTCCGAGGTCACAAACTTTATGACTGTCATTATGTTGTGTGTAGGAGCTTCAGAAATGTTCGTGCCACATAAATCATTTACTTTCATTGCCAGACATTGGTGTATTTGCTTGTCTTTTCACCTTAAAACTAAATATCTCCTACTATTTTTGCATAGTATACATCATTTGAAAAGCGTACTGTGCAGTCCTACTTGTTACCAATCACACCTAAGTCACACTTTACTATGAGGGCATACAGGGAACCATACACAACATTTTGCATAGAAGTACAATAGCATATAACTTTTACAAGTAATTTATCCACATATGGAAATAAAGTTTACCTATATGAAAACACACTTTCTATGTGTTTTTATGCCATTTTATTAATCATGTTAATAAAATTTAAAATACAAGCACATTACATATTTCCCTTAATTTCCAACATGCATCGACATTCCATTAAAAAGAGAAGCTAAAAGGTGTGAGGAAATAAGAATATCATATTTTCAATGCAATGGAAAAGTCTTATTATATGAAGCAGCAGTAAAATCGGCACAAACAGCCGGCAAAAGCATTACCTTCAAATGAAAATCTAAAAATATGTAAATCGGTAACCGAAAATGAATGTTTTACCAGATGTTTGTAATGTACATGCATGACAATGAGCTGGGTTCAAAGACTTTCTCATGTTCAAATATTAGGCCACTGCATGAAACCTCTAAAATCAGCCTCTTGGACACATTTTATACTTATTGCAGAGGACAAAACTAAGGCGGCTTTATCTTGAACACATTGTATTATTTGTATACTGTAGACAGGCAGCCCTAGTCACAGTTTCCACAGACATTACTTAGAACTTGTGATTGGAAGTGGAGCAGTCTAGTTCTCAAGGAAAATGCAACAAATTCTTACTTCTCATCTGCCAGTTTCTGGTTGAGTGACTTGAGGATGATGTCTTTGTGCTGAGTCTGCATATGGCGGATCAATGTCGACTCCTTCGCATACTGTCGGCGGCAGTGACCGCACGATAACATGCTCTCTTGGCTGTGTGCTGCACGAATGTGCCGCTTCAAATCCCCTACAACAGAAGACGTGACTGTATGATAACATGCTCTCTTGGCTGTGTGCTGCACGAATGTGCCGCTTCAAATCCCCTACAACAGAAGACGTGACTGTATGATAACATGCTCTCTTGGCTGTGTGCTGCACGACTGTGCCGCTTCAAATCCCCTACAACAGAAGACGTGACTGTATGATAACATGCTCTCTTGGCTGTGTGCTGCACGAATGTGACGCTTTAAATCCCCTACAACAGAAGACGTGACTCTATGATAACATGCTCTCTTGGCTGTGTGCTGCACGAATGTGCCGTTTCGAATCCCCTACAACAGAAGACGTGACTGTATGATAACATGCTCTCTTGGCTGTGTGCTGCACGAATGTGCCGCTTCAAATCCCCTACAAGTACAACAGAAGACGTGACTGTATGATAACATGCTCTCTTGGCTGTGTGCTGCACGAATGTGCCGCTTCAAATCCCCTACAAGTACAACAGAAGACGTGACTGTATGATAACATGCTCTCTTGGCTGTGTGCTAAACGAATGCGCCGCTTCAAATCCCCTACAAGTACAACAGAAGACGTGACTGTATGATAACATGCTCTCTTGGCTGTGTGCTGCACGAATGTGCCGCTTCAAATCCCCTACAAGTACAACAGAAGACGTGACTGTATGATAACATGCTCTCTTGGCTGTGTGCTGCACGAATGTGCCGCTTCAAATCCCCTACAAGTACAACAGAAGACGTGACTGTATGATAACATGCTCTCTTGGCTGTGTGCTAAACGAATGCGCCGCTTCAAATCCCCTACAAGTACAACAGAAGACGTGACTGTATGATAACATGCTCTCTTGGCTGTGTGCTGCACGAATGTGCCGCTTCAAATCCCCTACAAGTACAACAGAAGACGTGACTGTATGATAACATGCTCTCTTGGCTGTGTGCTGCACGAATGTGCCGCTTCAAATCCCCTACAAGTACAACAGAAGACGTGACTGTATGATAACATGCTCTCTTGGCTGTGTGCTGCACGAATGTGCCGCTTCAAATCCCCTACAAGTACAACAGAAGACGTGACTGTATGATAACATGCTCTCTTGGCTGTGTGCTAAACGAATGTGCCGCTTCAAATCCCCTACAACAGAAGACGTGACTGTATGATAACATGCTCTCTTGACTGTGTGCTGCACGAATGTGCCGCTTCAAATCCCCTACAACAGAAGACGTGACTCTATGATAACATGCTCTCTTGGCTGTGTGCTGCACGAATGTGCTGCTTCAAATCCCCTACAACAGAAGACGTGACTGTATAACATGCTCTCTTGACTGTGTGCTAAACGAATGTGCCGCTTCAAATCCCCTACAACAGAAGACGTGACTGTATGATAACATGCTCTCTTGGCTGTGTGCTGCACGAATGTGCTGCTTCAAATCCCCTACAACAGAAGACGTGACTGTATGATAACATGCTCTCTTGGCTGTGTGCTGCACGAATGTGCTGCTTCAAATCCCCTACAACAGAAGACGTGACTGTATGATAACATGCTCTCTTGGCTGTGTGCTAAACGAATGTGCCGCTTCAAATCCCCTACAAGTACAACAGAAGACGTGACTGTATGATAACATGCTCTCTTGGCTGTGTGCTGCACGAATGTGCCGCTTCAAATCCCCTACAAGTACAACAGAAGACGTGACTGTATGATAACATGCTCTCTTGGCTGTGTGCTAAACGAATGTGCCGCTTCAAATCCCCTACAAGTACAACAGAAGACGTGACTATATGATAACATGCTCTCTTGGCTGTGTGCCGCACGAATGTGCCACTTCAAATCCCCTACAACAGAAGACGTGACTATATGATAACATGCTCTCTTGGCTGTGTGCTGCACGAATGTGCCACTTCAAATCACCTACAACAGAAGATGTGACTGTATGATAACACGCTTCCAGTCCCCAAGCTTGTAGTAAGACCCGACTGCTGTGGTGGTTACACTCCGTGACCTGGATGACTGTGTCACCATCCCCCATGGGTCATTCACTGATGATGCAGGCAGCTCACCCGACCCTGACCAGACTGTTGCTGACTGCTGCATCAGATTGTCCAATTCCCAAAAGGCCACTTTTATATTACCTGCCTTATGGATCCATCGTTTGTAACATTTGTTGAGATAAAGTCAGACTAAATTCAGGATTTGCATCTTTTATCCTGCCAATATGCTGATAGAAAATTGCACACAAAAATTGATTTTCTTAACTGAAGTTGACACATATTGAACATGGGAGTTAAAATGAAGTTTGTTGTTGTTCCTGAAACTGATAAAATGTATTCGTGTGGCCTAACTGAAGATATGTTGGACATTACATGCTCCATAAACAATGTCAGTGATGACCAAGGTTCTGTTTAAAGCTCTCTGCTTGTGACCCTCCCTCTTTGTTAATTGTTTGTTATTTGAATAACTCCCAAAGAATTCAGCTTCTGGGCCAACAACAGCAGGATGCAAATATTCATAAAAAATGGTTCATAAAAAAAACAAAAATTCACTGGTGTACAACTCCATTCAATTCTAACAAGCATAACATACATCCAACAGCTGTTGGGCCATAACTCAGTGTTAGGTGGGGCAGGAGGCTCTTGTTTGTGCAGATAACAGGTCTCACTCAACTGGAGCTTTGAGATGGGGATAGGGTTGTAAGGACGGTCTAGGGAGGGGTGTGAGAGTGAAGGAGGGGTGTGAGAGTGAGGGAGGGGTGTGAGAGTGAAGGAGGGGTGTGAGAGTAAGGGAGGGGTGTGAGAGTGAAGGAGGGGTGTGAGAGTGAGGGAGGGGTGTGAGAGTGAGGGAGGGGTGTGAGAGTGAAGGAGGGGTGTGAGAGTGAGGGAGGGGTGTGAGAGTGAGGGAGGGGTGTGAGAGTAAGGGAGGGGTGTGAGAGTGAAGGAGGGGTGTGAGAGTGAGGGAGGGGTGTGAGAGTGAGGGAGGGGTGTGAGAGTAAGGGAGGGGTGTGAGAGTGAGGGAGGGGTTTAATAGTGAGGGAGGGATGTGAGAGTGAGGGAGGGATGTGAGAGCGAGGGAGGGGTGTGAGAGGGAGGGAGGGGTGTGAGAGTGAGGGAGGGGTGTGAGAGTAAGGGAGGTGTGTAAGAGTGAGGGAGGGGTGTGAGAGTGAGGGAGGGGTGTGAGAGTGAGGGAGGGGTGTGAGAGTAAAGGAGGGGTGTGAGAGTGAGGGAGGGGTGTGAGAGTGAGGGAGGGGTGTGAGAGTGAGGGAGGGGTGTGAGAGTAAGGGAGGGGTGTGAGAGTAAGGGAGGGGTGTGAGAGTTAGGGAGGGGTGTGAGAGTGAGGGAGGGGTGTGAGAGTAAGGGAGGGGTGTGAGAGTGAGGGAGGGATGTGAGAGTAAGGGAGGGGTGTGAGAGGGAGGGAGGGGTGTGAGAGTGAGGGAGGGGTGTGAGAGTAAGGGAGGTGTGTAAGAGTGAGGGAGGGGTGTGAGAGTGAGGGAGGGGTGTGAGAGTGAGGGAGGGATGTGAGAGTAAGGGAGGGGTGTGAGAGTGAGGGAGGGACGTGAGAGTAAGGGAGAGGTGTGAGAGTGAGGGAGGGACGTGAGAGTAAGGGAGGGGTGTGAGAGTGAGGGAGGAGAGTGAGGGAGGGGTGTGAGAGTGAGGGAGGGGTTTAATAGTGAGGGAGGGATGTGAGAGTAAGGGAGGGGTGTAAGAGTGAGGGAGGGGCCTGAGAGTGAGGGAGGGATATGAGATCAAGGGTGTGTGGGTGGGGTGTGAGAGCAAGGGTGTGCAAGTGGGGGTGAGGGAGTGAGAGTCGGTGAGAGCCACACCCTGAACTGGGTAGGTGGTTCAGAGTGTGTGGACATGTGAAAGTGAGGGTGGGGGTGTGAGGGTGAGAGTGAGGGTGGAGGTGGGGGCGTGATAGTGTGGGTGGGGGTGTGAGGGTGGGGGTGTGAGAGTGTGTGTGGACGTGTGAGGGTGAGGGTGTGTGTGGACGTGGGGGTGAGAGTGAGGGTGGGGATGTGAGAGTGGGGGTGTGGGGGTGAGAGTGAGGTTGGGGATGGGGGTGTGAGAGTGTGTGTGGACGTGTGAGGGTGGGGGTGAGAGAGTGAGGGTGAGAGTGTATTGACGTGTGAGGGTGGGGGTGAGGGTGGGAGCGTGAGTGAGGGTGGGAGCGCCAGAGTGAGGTTGTGAGAGTGTGTGGGTGTGTGAGGGTGAGGATGGGGATGTGTGGCTGTGTACGCTGCTCTCAGGACAGTCCTGATCCACCCACCTGACTGGTAGTACTCCTTAGTGCACTGTGTACACTTGAAGGGCCGATCCTTGCTGTGGAACCGCATGTGCACGACCAAATCACTCTTCCGAATATAGCCTGGGGAAACAGATATTAATTTAGAAGTGAAATCAGTTGCAACAAAACAGTGCATTTGTCATGCATTATATAACCACCCATGTTGTTATTTAAACCATGACACAAAAACATTTTTCAAGGACTCATATTAAACTCCCTCCATGAGGTCAATCTATTCACTCACCCCAAACTCTGAATCCCATAATTTTCTTTCAGCTGAGAAATCTTAACATGTTTAACAGCGATAGAAACTAACTGTTTTTGTCTACTAGTCCTTATAATGATAACAAATAGCAAAACCCTTAAATAGGGCAAATTTCTACTGGTGCTTATGATACCTTAACTATTGGGCAGTTAGGCAAGGACTACAAGACTAGTGCCAATTTCTAACGCTGGCTTAGCTAAAGACTATGACAGCAGTAAAATCTGTTGAATATGGGACAAAGCCTCGAAGTTATGGCACAAACAGAAGACTTAGTGTTGAAACCATGGTAACGTGCAGGATTTCAGCATGATCGAAGACTTGATGTGGTGTCAGTACAACGACTTCTGTTAAAAGAGCACACAGGAAGAATGTCCGTGTTTCTGTCCTCCGGTTTATACCAGACATTGACCGGTTAAATGTGTCTGATAACTCTGAAGGTGGACGGTCCCAGAGTCCGGTAGAACTTTCCTCTGTAGAATGCATGTCATATGCTGTGAATCGCTGTAGAATGCATGTCATATGCTGTGAATCGCTGTAGAACGCATGTCATATGCTGTGAATCGCTGAAGAACGCATGTCATATGCTGTGAATCGCTGAAGAACGCATGTCATATGCTGTGAATCGCTGTAGAACGCATGTCATATGCTGTGAATCGCTGTAGAACGCATGTCATATGCTGTGAATCGCTGAAGAATGCATGTCATATGCTGTGAATCGCTGAAGAACGCATGCCATATGCTGTGAATCGCTGTAGAACGCATGTCATATGCTGTGAATCGCTGTAGAACGCATGTCATATGCTGTGAATCGCTGTAGAACGCATGTCATATGCTGTGAATCGCTGAAGAACGCATGTCATATGCTGTGAATTGCTGAAGAACGCATGTCATATGCTGTGAATCACTGTGAATCGCTGTAGAACGCATGTCATATGCTGTGAATCGCTGAAGAACGCATGCCATATGCTGTGAATCGCTGTAGAACGCATGTCATATGCTGTGAATCGCTGTAGAACGCATATCATATGCTGTGAATCGCTGTAGAACGCATGCCATATGCTGTGAATCGCTGTAGAACGCATGTCATATGCTGTGAAGCGCTGAAGAACGCATGTCATATGCTGTGAATCGCTGAAGAACGCATGTCATATGCTGTGAAGCGCTGAAGAACGCATGTCATATGCTGTGAAGCGCTGAAGAACGCATGTCATATGCTGTGAATTGCTGAAGAACGCATGTCATATGCTGTGAATCACTGTGAATCGCTGTAGAACGCATGTCATATGCTGTGAATCGCTGAAGAACGCATGCCATATGCTGTGAATCGCTGTAGAACGCATGTCATATGCTGTGAATCGCTGTAGAACGCATATCATATGCTGTGAATCGCTGTAGAACGCATGCCATATGCTGTGAATCGCTGTAGAACGCATGTCATATGCTGTGAAGCGCTGAAGAATGCATGTCATATGCTGTGAAGCGCTGAAGAACGCATGTCATATGCTGTGAAGCGCTGAAGAATGCATGTCATATGCTGTGAAGCGCTGAAGAACGCATGTCATATGCTGTGAAGCGCTGAAGAACGCATGTCATATACTGTGAAGCGCTGTAGAACGCATGTCATATGCTGTGAATCGCTGTATAACGCATGTCATATGCTGTGAATCGCTGAAGAACGCATGTCATATGCTGTGAATCGCTGTAAATATTAAATCACTGTGTTTCAAACGTCACCCGTCTTCAAACACCTGATTGATTTGGTACTTTTGTGCAGTTCCATGAATGAGCAGCCTTGTTTTGGAGCAGTTCTCGACATTATCTTACAGGTCTCGACATTATCTTACAGGTCTCGACATTATCTTACAGGTCTCGACATTATCTTACAGGTCAGCATTAAAGCTCAAAGAGTAAGTGACACCTTGAACCTATTCACAAACTAGGAATGCTTGTCAAATTATAGAGTTCACAATATTTTACTCTCTAAAATATTTCCTTTTCATAATGACAATTCTGAATGACAGACTGTTCCGACAGGTGTACAGTATTCCATGAATATGACTCCATGTGTGGACTGCCAAGTCGGCAGCTTTGATGATGTTTCATCTTTCGTTATAACACGACAATTGACTATCAATATGACTGTTTGAAAACGTGTCTTACATGGATCTCTTATCAGCTGTCATGGGACTAGTAAATTTTAGCCAATACCGGTATTTTTGTTTACTACCAACCCACAAGAATGGCAGATAAAACTGCCACCAGAAACACTGGAATAAACTTAGTGTACCCCTGTACATTTTCTCAGTACTAGAATGAGTGAGTGAGTTGGGTTTAACGCCGCTTTTAACAGTATTCCAGTTATATCACGGCGTGTCAGCTTAATGTGGGAGGAAAGCCCGAAGTGATGCAGGTCTCAGACGTTTACCACTTCGGTGAAACCCATCAGCACAGGTATGGATGGTGCTGACAAACCTAGAAACAAATTGGGGCAAACCTGGATTAGAACCCACATCATAGGTTTCTGGCGTGCCCAAGGGACGCAACTCTGCACAGCGAATTGCAGCGCTCAGTACTAGACTCAAGCCTTACCTTTGCCACACACTTGACACTTGTGAGGCTCCTGCTTGGTGTGGATGAGCATGTGTCTCTTCATGTCACACCTCTGGATGAAGCTTCGCTCGCAGGTCAGACATTTGTACTTGTTCTGGGAGCATGAAACAAAACAGATAGTGCTTGCAGGGATGTATCTAGGATTCCTAACTAAGTCCCTCTGACAAGTAATTGGTATTTTCTTTACAGTTCTTATTATCTTAAAATTAGAGATATTTATTTAACACTGCATTCAGTGCATTATCAGTGTTCAAAATACCTAACCATAATGCAGTGTTTAAAAAACCTACCCATAATGCAGTGTTTAAAATACCTACCCATAATGCAGTGTTTAAAATACCTACCCATAATGCAGTGTTAAAAATACCTAACCATAATGCAGTGTTTAAAATACCTACCCATAATGCAGTGTTTAAAATACCTACCCATAATGCAGTGTTTAAAATACCTACCCATGAAGCAGTGCTTAAAATACCTACCCATAATGCAGTGTTTAAAATACCTACCCATAATGCAGTGTTTAAAATACCTACCCATAATGCAGTGTTTAAAATACCTACCTGTCCAGCAATCTGAGACGGTCTATTTTGCTGATGGAGATCAGTTATGAAAAGTTGCACACCCGATGGTCGGGCTATTGTTGTATACCCTAAAATACCTAAGCATTCTAGTTTTAATTCAATGTAAGAGGAAGCTTAAGTTAACAGTAAATGTTTAACACATTATTGATGGAAAAATATTCAATGAGTTAGAGTTACTAAGTTGACAATCAGGCAGTTTATCGGTGTTTTCTGAGAACTAACATTAAACAGTACTATTCTTACGTTTACCCTTTTCTTACTTATGATCGTAAGTCTACAAAATTCTGGACTGGCAACATTTTATCTGGTTTGGTAACTATGCAAAGTTGCCAGTCCGGTTGTCTGACTGCAATTTTGAGGAATTTTATACACCGGCATTATATACAACTAAGGATTGAAACCTCTGTTTCTTATATCAGAAAGGTGAGGTGACATGGGATTTAACATCGCGTCCAAAATTATTGCACGGATATAGCGACGTGCATGCACTTGTGTGTGTATGTGTGTGTAGCTGCTTGTACTAGTCCAGACCGATGCCGATTTATACTGGTAGACCACTGATATCCCATGTCGCAGTTTAACATGAATACCTGACTCAGACACAGTATAATGACTCCGAGCCAACAAGTCCGTGTTTTAGCCCATAATGCCGAGTGCCAGACAGGGTAACAACAAGTACCATCTTTTGGTACAACAAACTGGGGATCAAACCCAGACCTTCCACTCTACCACTAGACCACGGAGGCGGTCCTGAGATCAGTGCACTTCTACAAAGCAGCAACTTTACATGCTTTAGTTATAACTTATAAACCTCCGGTGACGTCATCCTATTGTTCTCCAGTTTATATATATTAGTTATAACAACACAACAGGAATTGGGAAGTATTCATTTCAAATTTGGGATTTTTTTCTGACATTTTCTGTAAACTTGGGGACAATTATCAGCCTATGAGCAGGATTACATAAATTCCTGCCTTAAGTATTCATTCCAGTGCTCTTGTTATATCAAACAATGAATCAATACATAGGATGTTTGACTTTTCAAATATTCTTATTATTATGTATTTAATTGCATGATTTTCATGATTTTACCATAGTGTCATTGAGGTAGAGTAAAAGTATACTCCCTAGGGAGCTGAGAAGGAAAATCAGGTTGGTAGTAGTAGTAGTAGTAGTTCTCATTATCTTACTCAAGTTGCATAACATGTTATTTCACCTGAATGAAATATAGTATTTCATCACTAAATGCATAACAATAGATAACATTATGTTCACTGACGCGCAATTCCTGTCAATATGTATGTGAGTGAGTGAGTGAATCGAACCCAGGTCTTCGGTGTGACGAGCGAACGCTTTAACCACTAGGCTACCCGACCGCCCCTTATGTATGTGAAGTATAATCAGCATTGTGAACAATCATTTTAGTTTAAATTTGTGCAATAAATAAACTCTTTAACTGACACATTTTGTTAGCTTACATTTCACAACTATGACATTTGTACTTTTAGGGTTAACACATAAAACCTAAATTAATAACAATGTGGCCATAACACTAACCTTTCTGTCAACCCGTTGAACCTATGAGAAATATTCTATGATATCCCGATTCACAAAGTAGAGGTACAAACAGAAGACTATGAATTAAGTTTTTTGGTTTGTTGTTTAACGCCTCACTCAGCAATATTTCTGTATTTCTGTAAATCGTGTCTGAACCAGACAATTCAGTGATTAATATCATTAGCATCAACAAAATCAGTGAGCCTGACCACCCAATCTCGTTAGTCGCCTCTTATGACAAGCAGTCACCTTTTTACTGCAAGAATGGGTTGCTGAATTAAGTGTTACATTCTACACAACAACATCTCCTAAGGACCAAACTAGTCATATCATTACATCACCATACCTCATTGTTAACCTTGTGAATTTTCCGATGCCTCGTATAATTCCCAAGCACATCAAACTGAGCACTACACAAGTCACACTTGAAGACCTTGTCCTTGTCCACAACTCGTTTATACTTTTTCCTCGTTGGTGAAGTTTGGGGAACAATGTCAGCCAACTGAAGAGGAGGTTCATCTGTGCCATGACTCTCCCTGTCAGCCCTCTCTGCGTCCATGTCAACAGCTTCCGCATCTAATAAGTCGTCTGCGGAGTCCTCAAGGTCAGCATCTGTGATGTCATGGCCCAGGTCTTCCGTCAGAGTAGTCGTGATGTTCTGACAGTACAAGATATCTTTGCTGGAAAAAGCACTATTACGGATAAGATGTACTAAAACTGGTGTTGATTTCTCCTCGCACGTCATGGGCACAGTCACCTTTATCTCTTTGCCATCCGTATCTTTAGGCAGAATTGGAACTTTGTGAGACGGCAGCTCCTTGACCAGCCTCGACCCTTCCTGAAGTCCCTCAATGATCAGTGTGGAAGGAGCACAGTGTCTCCTCACCTCAACTGTCCTTGCAACTTCTTTACCATCATTTGGCTTGTTTTCCTTTTGTGCTTCTTTAGCTGACACCCTGTCCTCGATCTCCTGGAGCTCCTCAGAAGATGAGCACTGGAGTATTGGCTGATCAGGTGCCAGTGTCATGAGGTTGGTCAGGGGGAGGCAGTCTGAGAGCTGTTTTGTTTGGGTCACCCCTCCATTGGATGGCAAGTCCTGAAAACTGAACAACTCTGAAAAAGAATTGGATTCTGAACCTTCAGACTTTGAAAGAATCATTCGTTTCACTGAGCTTTTGTCCAAATCACTGTCTGAGACAACCCGAGGTATTTCTGTTTGAATTAAGTTTGTTGAGCCTGAGCAGTTGTTTTTCATTAGAATGTCTTCTAATCTAAGGAATGAGGTAGGATTAGCTTCGTGTGTGTCTTCTGACTTTAACACCATGTGCGTCCCTTCATGCAGTGCACTAGAGACCTCAGTCACTTCTGTCATATTGGCAACGCCTTTGGAAGAATTTGAAGATCCAAAAGGAAAATGTATTCCATCCTTGTTTGAGTGTTCCTTACCAAGCAAACTACTCCCCAGGGATGTCTGGCAATAAGACGAAGGCATCGGTACCGTCACAGTTTCAGTGTAGCACGCGCTACTCTTGCAGATATCAGTGGAACCCATCTTAACCACGTCCTGGACAGAAGCAGTAGCCATTGATTGTACAGACGAAGTAAGTGTGACCGGCTTCACTAGATTGAGAATGTCTGGGTTGATATTGATAGGTGGAGTATTCAGCAGCCAGATTCCTGCAGCGGCCGGTGTTACAGATACCGAGTTCATTCCGGACTGTGAAGACTCGGACTTCTTGGCATTGAGCACTGCAGACACCAGTGTCTGTGCGGTCATGTTTCCTATCACCACCGGTCCGGCGTTCAATGGACTGAGAAGCTGGACCCCCGGGACATGGCCATGGCTGGAGCCTCCTGTTGAAGCAGCTGTTAATGATGGGATGGCTGAAGTGACAGAAATCGGCAAGGAGCTATTACTGGCTGAGATAGCTGAAGCCGATGAGACGGATACATTGTCGAAACAAGATGGTGGGCTACATGACAGACCCGTCTCAAAATTTGGTGTAATTGACAGTTCAAGGTCATCAGGGTCGTCACCTTCTCTGACCAGAGAATAGGAAGATCCTAAAACTGAATCAGGGTCAAACTTGGAGGATTCACCAAAGTCCAAACCAATATCCGAAGTGATCTGGTCTGCCTTATCAT
Organism: Haliotis rufescens; assembly: GCF_023055435.1. Classification (NCBI taxonomy): domain Eukaryota; kingdom Metazoa; phylum Mollusca; class Gastropoda; order Lepetellida; family Haliotidae; genus Haliotis; species Haliotis rufescens. Next base: position 668,513 of record NW_025964101.1, read on the forward strand.
CAGACAGTGATGGGTTGAGCAGCCTCGAGATGTCAGCCGATGGACTATCTGCAGCATCATGGAGACTTGACACCTCCGACAGGCTGCTGCAGTTCATTTCGGAAACAAGCAGAGTTATCTTTCCTTTGTCATACCTGCTTTACGGCCATATTTCTGCAACAGAAGAGGTTATGAATATTTTGTGAATAAGATTCAGTCAAATATTAGAATTTGATGTTTTCTCTCCACAGATTTAACAACAAATTTAAACGTAGCCATCAGGGCTTGCTCCTTTCAAAAGCTACTTGCCCTTCTTCAAACTAACTAAACTCATGTTGGAGGACATGACTGAGTTACACAGGGGGCTCCCAATATTTTAGAACTCCTCACCCCTAAAAGATCATTTCCTGCACTCTTGTGATTAAATATTGGCTTCTATATTTGCATTTCGTGGCGATTTTATAAGCACATAATGATGTTGTTGAACAGTCAGAACATTACAAAATGGCCGCTTGTTGTGTCATTCTACTGATATGATCTTTGAGTTAACCATTAACACGACCTCATCCCCCTAAGTATTTTTTCATCAAAACTGCATGATTCACAAGCAGTGTCTAATTAAAGCAATTAAACAAAGAGAAGGGGTGGAATTTTGACAAGCGCGACGGGCCATTTATTGTATGTTTCAGCAAGCCTTTTGTAATTTGAACTGGCCAGCGGGCCAGCAGTTAAATCAACCCCTGCACTGAACCTGGAACAGCAGTGTTGAAATAGTGAGTGAGTGAGTGAGTTGGGTTTTAACAGTATTCCAGTTATATCACTGCGCATCAGCTTAATATGGGAGGAAAGCCCAAAGTGATGCAGGTCTCAGACGTTTACCACTTCAGTGAAACCCACGAGCAAGGGTATGGTGCTGACAAACCTAGAGACATAATTGGGGAGTGCCGTGATTCAAACCCACAATCATAGGTTTCTGGTGGCCCAAGGGACGCAACTCTGCACATGATAGTCCAGGAAATGTGCCCAACTATGTAAAACCAAACAACAAATGTGACCTTCTAGGCGACAGACGAGCTGACAAACCACAATGCTTTTAAGATCTCTTTTTCAAGTATAATTACATCAGCAAGAGATATTTTACGCCGTTTCCTGATGTTCATGGGAAGTATGTTTGAAACATAAACTCGTTGATAAATATTTTCTTTCAGTTTATTTATAAGTAAGATAACACGAATCCCCTCGGGTTCTTATGAGATTTCAAATTCTTATTCTTGGGATGCACCTCGGTTTATTCCAACCGAGGGTTTTAAATCTCAAAAAGGCCTCAGACATGTTTCATCCCCCACACAATCAGTGGTTGATCCTCTACATGGTGTTGTAATGGCTGATCTCATGTGTCCATCATTTGATTGTGGAGGAGAAGGCCGATTTATGTAACAAAACAGAAGAGATGAAATACCAAAGGATTATTAATTATCAATGAATCACAATCTGAAACTGATACAAGACAAACGGAGATGAAAAGTATAGAATAGGCACCTTTGCCATGTTTGGTTTGGTTTGGTTTGTTTGTTGTTTAACGCCGCACTCAGCAATATTCCAGCTATATGACGGCGGTCTGTAAATAATCGAGTCTGACCCAGACAATCAAGTGATTAATATCCACGCAATTGGGATCGATGACATGCATCAACCAAGTCAGCGAGCCTGACCACCCGATCCCGTGAGTCGCCTTTTACGACTAACATAGTCGCCTTTTACGGCAAGCATGGGTTGCTGAAGACATATTCTACCCCGGAATCTTCACGGGTCCTTTGCCATGTAAATCATAACATTGGGCATTATTTTGCCGTAAATACACAAGGTCTTACGCGACACATAACTGTGCGTCCAGTACGCACAAATGTAAAGGTGGTGGTGAGTTCGGTTTTACGCCGCTTTTAGCAATATTCCAGCAATATCACAGCGGAGGACACCAGAAATGGGCTTCACACATTGTACCCATGTCGGGAATCGAACCCGGGTCTTCAGCGTGACAAGCTAACGCTTTAACCACTAGGCTACACAACCGCCCCCACAAACGTAAAGAATAGCCTCAGAAATATTAAGCACTGTACTGTAAGATTCGATCACTACTTTAATTATCATGATTATAGGACCTCAATAACATCTGTCAATAATTTAGTAAAATGAATGTGTCCATTTTATACATTTGTTGGTACATTACCATGGTTACCAGCATCATGTTTTGTTCTATTTATGAATTTCAATTAACACATTCATGTTTCATATGGCTTCTGAATTCAAAATTTAGAATCAAACAATATATCATGATACGTATCGCAATACGACCTTGTGCATGGCAAAATATTGTGATACACTTTTTAACCTCCAGTAACCATCCCTATTTTAGACATTATTGTCCTGAGTGAGAATGGGACTGTTTCACACAGCAGTCAGCAATATTCCAGCTATATCGCGACAATTTGTAAATAATCAGCAACCAGTGACAGAAATCATTGATCCACATCAATAACAAGCCATCAGACATATCACAGACCACGCACAATACCACTCATTTTTGTCAATGTGCCCAACAAGGCATACAATTACAAATGGAGTCATATTAATTTATGCATGCACAAAACATGGTCAGCCTGCAACTTTAGCCAATAGTCCAACGACTGTATCTAATAAAATTCTGTGCGTCTGCTAAACTCACCTAAAGGCGATCACAGTACATACAATAACACAAAACTCTTTTGATAATGATGGTAAGAGCAATGTTCAGGCCAGCAGACTCGAAGGTTTTTGCACTGATTGCCTAGTTTTAAAATGGGGTCATTTTCTAGGACATTGAGAGATTGTCATCCAAAATGTCCAAACGATTAGGTGAAAATTGGTACCATTAATGCTACAGAAGAATGTTCTATCAAAAACTGTTAAAATCATGGAAATATCCCAAAGCCATTTGTCTCTAGCATAATTAATGAGTGCGTGGGTGAGTATGGTTTTACGCCGCTTTTAGCAATATAGCAATACCAGGGCGGGGGACACCAGAATTGGGCTTCACACATTGTACCCATGTCGGGAATCGAACCCGGGTCTTCGGCTTGAGGAGTGAATGCTTTAACCACTAGACTACCCGACCACCCCAGCATAATTAATGAACGACTGGTTCCGTTATATAATAACCCTTTGCACACTGTGCACAACACCTGCACTGAGTTGCCATGGTTACTTTGGAGTTTTCTATAGCTTTGGTGTTAAGTACAAGCAAACTACACTACTATGGACCAGACCCTATATCATGTAAACATCATGGCACCGACCAAATGCTTTATTTCAGCAGATCTCATGGTCTCTGATTTCAGTTACTTCTCTATAATCATAAAATATTTAAAAACTCCCCAAACAGTTAAATAAAAAACACTTCTAACTGGGGTTACAAACAGGTTACACATTGAACATGACAAATAACACCAGCAACTCAATTTCAGTACCGAAGTCATGTCACCAATTAAATTAATGATTGTGTCCATCAGAATATGTTTCGGCCATTAATGGCCATCAGTAGTGTAATATGCTGCATCTGAATGGTACGCTTCTAATGACATTTTCAATATCAACCACATGTGGCATTCAGGCCATATTTGGGCAACACCTGTTAGATAATATGAAAAATACACCCACAGATATCCATGTTATAATTGCCGACTCAATTAGTATTCGGAAGAGTCCATTTTCTCCCTTCTAAAAACAACATAATAATGGTTAAAAATGTCAGAAATATATTTAAGAAAATTATCCCCCTCCCAAGAAAAAACATATCCTGAAGATATTTTATTTGTGTGTGTTGATTATTAATTTTAAGTTCTGGATTTGATCATGTTGATAAAATTCTACACTGCCCACGGACCCCTGGAAAATAATGGATTCTTCTGAAAGTAAACGGATACAAATAATGCCTATCTACCACAAAATGAAGTTTTCGGTGGCATTTTCCAAATTAATCAACTTGAAGGAAGGTGAACAGCTTGACCTGTTTTGAGGTTCAGGACTAACAGGTGAGCTGATTTTGATATCAGATCACATGTTTTAGTATATATTTCTTATAATATTGACAAAACATGTTTCTTTCAGTTCACCACAAAATTAACACTAGTACCTATTTCATGGCCACCTATGTCAGAAACATGTCAAGTAATGACATACATCATTTGACTTTATCAAACCACAAACACATTTTTTAAATCCCCAATTGTGTTTCTTCTATGCTGGACACTTTCATTCTAATACAGTAGCTATTTTTCAAATAATAATTTGGCAATTAATAATTTATTGAACTTCCGAAATGGAACAGTCATGATAGAACCTGTTGTATGTAACTGTATTTATGTGTATTTATATGTGTATTTATATATATACCTTATAATGAGTGAGTGGGGAGTTAAAATTTAGAGTCAAATTGGCAGTATTTCACACATATCATCAAGGATCGTGTTGGGAATTTTCTGATGTGGGCCCATTTAGCACTGATAAGTGAAATTTGGAACAATTCATGTCATGCCTATATAATACTCTGTTATAAGACTCCACTGCTTTTGAAAACGTGGGCCTTTTTTCAGAATAATGGGCCCAAAACCCAAGGGCCCTTCCTAGCATTATTTCTTACTTACTTACTTACTTTGGAGATTTAACGTGCGCTTTCCGACTGATGCGTATTTCGCACACGGGCCCGACCAGGCCATTTAATGTGTTTCCGAAAGGAACGAAAGTGGTCTGTGCAACCCAAGAGGGGGGTTTTAGGGGTTGCTTATATAGAATTTGGGAATTTTGAGATTTGGAATAGATGCCGATGGGATTGGGGAGGAGAACTAAGGGAGCTGGGTATGGTGGATGTTTGTTTGTTTATGTGATTTTGATTTGGTAGGTTATTGTGTTTTTAGATGCGTTTTATTAGTTCCTTTTTTATTAAGAATACGCCTAAGGCCTTGAAGTTTTCTAGTTTATTTTGTGGGTTTAGTATTGCTTCTAGAGTTAGAGCCTTGTTTAGATTGAGGGTGGTTTGTAATGCAGTTCGATGTGTTAGGTAGTGTGTGCAGTGGATGAGTGCGTGTTCTGGGGTTTCTGGTTGTTTGCAGTGTGGGCAGTTACCTGTAGTGTGTTTTTTAAAAAATTTTAGGTGGTTATTTAGGTTGGTGTGTCCTGTTTGGAGTTTAGTGATTACTCTGTTGATTTTTTGGAGGTTATTTGTTTGCCTGCCTTAGTTAGGTCGTTGGAGCTTTTAAGTATTTGATTTATTAATTTAGGTCGGTTTTTGGTATTTTTGTTTTGGAGGGCTTGCAGTCCACTTAGGGAGCCGGTAAGTATTAGGATTTTTTTGTGTTTTTTGGATTCTTGATTATGGAGGGCTGAGGCCATGCCCATTAGTTCTGCCGTGAATATTGATTGGTTGTTTGGGAGTCGGAAGGATTGTGTGGTTTTAGTTGGTTGTGTGGTATGGACTCCGAAACCTGTGTGTTTGGAGGTCGGATCTGAGGATCCGTCCGTGTAAATGTGACACCAATTTGGCCAATTTTCGTGTATGTATGCTAGTGTGGTAGTTTTAGCTATGTTTGGGTCGGTTTGTTTATTTATTTGGCTAGCTAGCATTATTTCTGTATCATGACATCCTTTATACAACCATTTTCTATGTACAGACAACATCTCAGACTAATTATCCCCGTGTTGTGGGTTTTCAGACGCCAGAGAAACATTCATCATTTTCTCATTAACCACAAGAATAACTTGTAAAACCTCTCACTCACTTTATCTTAAAAACAGGCCACAATCTCAGTGTTTACAATGTATGTGTGATGACACATGGCTGTCCGAAAACCTGTGATCTGACGATATGTTAAAAAAACATTATTACTAGGAGTGACACGGTTCATACATTTTCACCAAACAATTCAATACATGATACGCTACCTATGTTGCCATTTATTTATCAGTTTGTGCTTGTGCTCATCAACCTATTCCTTTCACAGACACTGCTCATCCCGCCAACATTAACATGGAACCTGAACCTCCCTTCACTTTTCCTGAGTTCAACCTGCGGAGACGACAGCTGGAAATATTTAGCAAAGTAAGTTCCTATTCTGCAGTGTCCATTGAGGTGCATGAGTAGGCAATGGCGAAAGAATGCCAGTCAGCACTAATCTCGCATTATCATCGTGGCCTATCATCATGGTAATGTAACAGTATGTTTTTGTTCAAGAGGTTAAAATCTGTTAGTCGTGAGATTTGTTTAAAATTGTTCCTAAATTAAACTGGAAAGGAATTACTTGAGGTCTTACCCACAAGACTTGTCCATGGGACATGCTGCGTGTCCACATAGAAAAGTGTTATTAAAAAAAGAAAATTGTATATTCATCCATTCACAGATTGAAATAAGGCATTTAGAAGGAGTGACATAAAAAATATCTTGTTTCAATAAAAATGTCAGCCCCTTCCCCCAAATTATAACAACCCAAAGCTTAGCATCCTAGCAGAGACAATCGTCCCCTGGCAAAGATGATGGAAAAGACATATTCGTGTCAACAAAGACAGGCAGCGGTAACGGGGAGACAAAATGTGGACTTGAGTATCCCAGGGTTAGAAACTAACAGTTTTTGTCCACTAGTCCTTATAATGATAACATATAACAAAACCCTTAAAATGGGCCAATTTCTACTAGTCCCTAGGATACCTTTACTATTGGGCAGTTTAGTAAGGACTACAGGACTAGTGCCAATTTCTAACGCTGGTATCCGTGTCTCATTACCCGACTTGGGACTCAAAAGTTCCTGGTGTGAAGTTGTATGACGTGTGTACTGCTGATAAGAGTTACTTGTTCTTTACAACACGCTATATAACTTATCTCGATTACATCTATACTGTACCTTTCACAGCCCGAATGCTACTTGTGCTATTTTTAGCAACAGGGGATTTCCAAAGAGAAGTCATTTTGAAAGATAACAGTAACCAAAGCCATGAACGATGTAGCATTGGAAACAGACAGAAGAATATTTTCAGTAGCTATACATCTATTTAATAGCATTCTGCCTATGTTGGATCACAAAAAAATACATATTCATATTGTGGAGTCATTGAACGTATCATTGTATAATGGATCCAAAACATATATTCCCCTACGTAGCTGTGTGCACACAAATTTATCATCTCTCTCTGCATGGGTGCATGTGTATAGTTACATATTCCTGTGCTTCACCATAGAAATTTAGTGTATCCCCGTGTCATGGGTTTTCAGATGCTTAAGAAACAGTTGCAGTTGTAGTTTTCTCATTAACGACATGAACATTTTTATTCGCTTATAAAAAAACTTTCTCTTAAAACCAAGCCATCATCTGAGTATTTACAAGTTCTGTGTGATGCTCCACCCCCCGTTATAGCACAAGAATCATGTTAAGTGTGTCTGTCCGAAAACGTATGATGTCCGAAAACGTATGATCCAAGGATATAATATATCATGATATATAGACTATTATACAAAATGAACATTTTATTTAACACCATACTTTATTTAAGTGATTCCTTCAAAATAATAATCTATAATGTTTCAATCTAGAATAAGGAATTTGCATACCGACGTATATAGTAATGTCAGGTGATAAGTTATATCTGGAAGTATTTCTGCAAACTTCAATGAAGACCTTTTACAGAAGACCACATCGTTAAACTGCCTCCGACCTCACTTGCTTACGACTGCAGTGTTCACAGTTGTTACCAAAAAAAAAACACAAGTCAGATGACAATGCAGAATAAAACGTACAAATAACATTCGCCGTGAATACTTACACAATTTGCAGCTCTGAGTATCTTTTTCAACTTGAAGTTAGGTTTGTTTTGATGTTTTCTTCGCGGAATAAGTTTGGTTTTCAAAGCTCCTGGCGGCAAGGCCACCAACACATGGAAGAGTCTTTTCGCTTTGAAAAGAAACGCCGCATGGTTGAGTCACGCATATCCATTTACAATACTGGCTCAGGCATATTTCAGAAACACGCAAAGAAAACGTTCATCCCCTCTGACGAATACATTTCGAGAAACCTAAAGTCCGCGAAAACATCATTTACGTGGCGGAAGTATACGCCAAGCTCCTCACAGCGTTAGCCCCTTCCCGGAGCTCTCAATACTATGTTACCGAGAGTGTAACGAAGGTGTCACGCGCTGGGAAGGAGCTTGAGTATACACAATGGAAGGGAAGCAACTCTCGTCAATCACAATTTCACAAACCACTAGGTAAACTGATCGATCATTTCAAACCTTGTTGGAGATTGATAACACATAATGATATATCTGCACAAAAATACGGAACAATCCATGAAATATATCCATGTTTCAGTACATATTTCGTATAAATCGTTTGAATTAATTGTCTTAGGACACATGTGATATTTTTTGTATTAAAAGAAATTCTGTTTGACTGCCATTCTATAAGTGGGTGAATGAGTAAGAAAAACGTCGCTATATGCAATAAACCATAACCAATTATCCATAAAGTAGTACGTTTTTCTTTTAAAAAATGTCGAAATAACAAGCTTCCTTTACTTGGAAACACATTTTGTTTCTCCAGACACAGTAGTATTTTTTATCATGTTTTGGCTTCTGCGATATTGAAGACAGCCTAAAAGCTTAAATTAAACATCTTGCCTTACATTTTTCACTGGAACTTGTATAATAAAGAATAACCTTGTTTTAGATAGCCCGGGTGACACATATCCCGAATTGACAAGTTACTTTGTATCAAACACTTGCTTCTCTTTTCACACACACCACCAAAGGAAGCCAGTCATCATTGATAGGTTATAGGCAATGGGCAAACGGGAGGCCGGGGGTAGTTAGCTCTGATAGGTTAAAGAATGGAAATAGCAAAGCGCAACTGGAAGCCAGCTACATAAATAGTAGGGCTGGGACGAGTCCAAATTAACTACCCCGGTACCCACCTCCCTATTACCCGACCCTACCCGGGTACCCGCTGTAGGTCTCAAGAGATGGTAATACATGTCCGATTGGGAATAGATTGACCGTAGCCCTGGCAAAATAAATTAAGATACACGTATAAACCGATCTGGTCATGCGTACACTGAAGTTGACTGATGTTTTATCATTATGCAAACATGTACAGTCAGAAGGAATGTGTGCAAAGTCAGAAAGAAATGTGAACATTTATCACTTATAGTGTGACCATAGAGTTCTAGATAATTTTTGCCATTAAACAATTATATAATCGCTTGACTAACCACGGGTCCGGGTAGTTCTGTGGGTACCCGGGTCCTACTCAGTACACACCCGACCCGGGTACCCGAGTTACCCGTCCCAGCCCTAATAAATAGCACCAACAGAAATCAAAGCAGTAAGTCCCAAGCACTAGGCAGATAGGTCCACTGGTCACGGATCATGCTTTCCTGGGGTCTCCTGATGTCAATGGCTTCTTGTAGTTTTCTTTGTTACTTTTGCAAAATGGGAATAGTACCTTACTTGTTGATACACACTCATATATTACATACAGATGCACTTATATTATACGTGGACTTTTAAACTTCGATCACTACAGAGGCAGCCTTGTTGTTAAAGTGTTCGCTCGTTAGCAGAAAGCCCGGCTTCGATTCCCCAACTGGGTACAATGTGTACTCGTAGTGTGCCCCGTCGTGAATCAATCTCACATAACACTGACGCCTGCATGTTCCGAAATTATATGTGCAATGCAGGGCGAACGGTTAACACTAGGGTACACTTGCAAAAGTCTTTAGGGCAATAATTATTAGTTTAAATACAATTTCTAGATTACGGTTAATAATAAGAAGAAGTTGTCACTATAAGAGACTGGAGTCCTTATCTAGACTTACTTATTCGGAAGGTAGAATTAGTACACATCCATGGACCTTTCTTTCACTACAGCCTGAAAGCAAGGCTAACACTAGGGTAACTCCATGTATACATGCGCGTCAAGGCGAGAATCCCAAGTGTGACAGGAGTGAAAGTTCGAGTGAGTCAGCTGACGAAACAACGCATGATCACATTGTTTAATTCTATGCTTCCGGGGGAACACAACGCTTACAATTTACTGTAATCACGATCGCCGCGTTTGTTTGTCCGGCGACACCGATGTGCACGTTGGTGAGTTTTCCTGTCAGTGTTAAACTCTCCCAACCACAATGCTTGCTCTTGCTTCAGTGTTTCTCTTAAACAAACATGTATAATTACATAATACATTTTTGTCTTTTTGCTGATTTCATTGACTAAACATTGTCAGGACTTTCTTATCAGGGTAACCTTGCAATGATTGTTTTAGGTCACGCGTAATTTATACAACTCCACATTCTGAGCACAGTCGGTGCCCTTTTCAACCAATCAACCCACGGTGTCAGCTACAGATTTGAACACACAATGCCATTTAGAAAGTGGTCAAATGTAGCAAATGTTATATTTGGGATAACACTTGTTTGTAAAGTACAGATTCTCGTACTTTTGGGGGTTGAGTCCCATCCTGGATCCGAACCCACACTGGTTATAGCTAGAGGATTGCTTTCATGTAACCATGGGTACAGCAGTCTTGACCGGGTGCGGACAGGAGGGGGATAGACATAGGGGTTAGAACTTAGAAGCATCAAATATTTGATCCATCAGAGTCTTCGGAGTGACAACCAATTGTAACCACTAGGCTACCCCAACCCACCCGCAATATGTGAACATTTCATTGTACGTGTTACAAGTGAAAAAATCGATGACAGCATTAGTGATACGGTGTCTTGTGTGCAAATGGTGCTAGTTATTAATAAGTGATTTAATTTCCTGTTGGAGAACAAATGATTACAAACTTTCCTTGTAGGTTATTTGCTTCCTTGATCCCAGGTGTAGTGTGTCTCCATACTTAGCAGGACCCATTCGCTACCAGGTAGCTTTGTTTTACCTCCGGTTCAAATGACGCTAGATACAACCGCCCACGCAATCACTATCATATGACATGGGGTGAGTATTGTTTTACGCCACTTTTAGCAATATTCCAGCAATATCAAGGCGGGGAACGCCGGACTTGGCTTCACACAGTGTACCCATGTTGGGAATCGAACCTTGGTCTTCGGCGTGTCGAGAGGAAGCCTTAACGAGGCTATACACTCGTGGTATTTGTGGTAAATCGGGGAGTTTTACATATAGGCGTCCTGACTTATTCGACAACAAAGATGAGAACCTATACATGGTTTATGACATCGTGTTGGCAATAATTTGGGAATGGCAGCAAAACGGTCTTTTTTAGCTCACCTGATTGAAAGTCAAGTGAGCTTATGTCGTGGTGCGTTGTCCGGCCGTTGTACACTGTTCAATCTCCTCTGGAACTGCAATGCTTATGGAGTTGAAACGCTGTACATATTGTCTGAGCTATGGTGTCTCGAAATCCTGCTTGGGCGGTCGGGTAGCTAGTGGTTATAAAGCGTTCGCTCGTCACGCCGAAGACCCGGGTTCGATTCCCGACATAGGTTTCAAGTGTCCCCCGCCGTGATATTGCTGGAATATTGCTTAAAGCGGTGTAAAACCATACTCACTCACTCTAAATCATGCTCAAAGAATTTTGATCCGAGTTCAAGCATGGCGGCCATATAGAGAATCTCACCCGAGTGTCTTTTGATATCAAATATATCAACACGAGTTGATAAAAGTGTAAAAATTCCGAGGCTTCCCGAGGATTTTTGCCACTTTTATCAACGAGTGTTGATATATTTGATATCAAAAGACACGAGGGTGAGATTTTATTTATCATCCAACATCATTCTTCCAATTTTTTCAATTTGTAGACAGTAATTAGCAGTGTTTTCAGTGTAAAAAGTACTGCTAACAGCTTCAGTAGCAGAGCCATTAGTGATGTCATTTGATTGTGACGTCATGGTAACCGGTGACGTCACAATGGTCTGCAAAGCATTGTGATGTAATTTCACTGCAGCGATATCTACAGTGTAGATATCGCTTGATCTTATCCAAGCGATATCTCCTGTGGAAGCCAGTTTTGGATGATAAATAATTATGTCATACTGACCATGACACATGTATCATTATGAGTATGTGTTAAGGTAGTGTGTGGTTGGACACATTATACGGTGGTTTTGCATATTTAATCAAGCTACGACCTTTCACATTAACCCCATTAATATATGAAACTTTGTTTGTTTGTTCGTTGTTTAACGCCGCACTCAGCAATATTCCAGCTATATGACGGCGGCCTGTAAATAATCGAGTCTGGACCAGACAATCCAGTGATTGACATCATGAGCATCGATCCACACAATTAGGATACGATGAAATGCATCAACCAAGTCAGCGAGCCTGACCACCCGATCCCGTTAGTCGCCTCTTACGACAAGCATAGTCGGGTTGCTGAAGGGTTGCGTGGGTTGCTGAAGGCCTATTCTACACCGGATCTTCACGGGTTCTCTGAAACTATTTGGCCTATGTAGCTGACACTTTGTATCAATGGTCCCAGCTGTGACGACTAACAACTCTAAAATATTCACACACAATTATTTCTTCATAATTCAGGGGAGACCCGTGGAGATCTGGCTTCCGCAACCCATGCTTGTCGGCGACTGTACGTTCTTGTCGTAAGAAGCGACTGACAGGATCGGGTGGTCAGGCTCGCTGACTTGGTTCGTGCATGTCATCGTATGGCAATTATAATAGATGCTCATATGATGTTCAGTCTACGGACACTAACGAATGGTCCCGATGCCATTTGGCACACTCGTCCCATTCCGTAACCTACAAGAGACCAAGTGGTGAGGAATGAGCCGATATGGCGCGGACTGAAAACACTTCCAGACGTCGAACTCGAGAGTATGCATGAATGACATTTTTGTGACAAAAAAGTGTGGTAGGGAACACTGTAAGGATGGTGTGGATAATAGAAAGGAACGAGGGAGGCATGGGCATGGTGAGTAAGTTCGCTTTTGAATCCGTACTGTGTGAATGTTCCAGGACAGTTGCCAGTAGCCAAAATATTCGACACAAAACCATGTCATCCTTTTTAGGCGACAAATTTGTGTGAAGAAAATTAGGAGCCTCTATAGAATCTATAACAGCCACTAAACGAGTACCTAACCCTTATGATCGTAAAGGGGTGATTGATCGTAAAGGGGATCCAAGGGCTAAGGATAGAGTTCGGGTAATCTAATAGCTACTAAAGGGGTACCTAACCCTAATGATCGTAAAGGGGTGATTGATCGTAAAAGGGGATACAAAGGGCTCAGGATAGAGTTCGGGGTAACCTACTCGGAACACCTGCGACATCTGGATGTGTTCAGCGCCAATATAATATAGATCTAGGCCTACCTAATATTAATAAACAGTTTCTGCATTCTTGTGCATCATAATGAAAATTAATGAACCGAAAAAATAGTTTTTGTATATTTGTTCCCATTTAAAATCATTTTAGCCACTTGAATTACGAATTATTTTTTTTAGTAAACCTATATTCAAAACTCTCAACATCATTGGACGTATTTAATGACATTGCATATAGAGATGATAGATCACTGGGAGGAGCTTATGCACACTCGATGACCCCTAAAGAGAGAGGGCTGTTTTGTAGGCATAACAAGATTGAACCCTACTACACCTGTTACACGCTCACACGCTGATACACTCTACTTGACTCCGTCTTCTTCTTTATGACTGCAAACTAATCCATTATTTGTCAACAGTGGCGCAACTATAAAGCGCATGCAAAGAAATAAACTGCCCACGTAATCTCGGGACCCAGTTAATCAGGTAAACGAAAGTTTTTTTCCCTCAACGATGGCAGTTAGCTAGTTGGACGTAACTATTGCTGTGATTGATTCGATGTTCGTAAATGATAACAATTTAATATGAGGTAAATCTAAGGTACGAATGAATTTCTTAAGTGATCTGTTTTCCGTTTAGAAAACGAGACCGAAAGATGACTAAAACTTCTGACTGAAAGTGAGACAGGGCTTCACCAGCCCCTAGCCTTAGCGTTGGATTCTAATTTTCTGATCAGACTGAATGCAAAGAAGGTTGAATATTGGGAATAGAACTGCTGTAGGTCCTGATATAAATCTACTACAGGCATTGCGTTTCTGTACCATGTACGGAATATGACGTCTTGTAATTCTGAAGTTAGATTCAGCAATCTATACTTAGGATAATGGTAGCTCAAAGAACACTTGACGTCAGAGGTTTTTGGTGCACTGATATACTGGAACTATAATATTATCCTACTCCACGCTTGTCATATTTGGATGGGTTGTAGTCAAAACGGCCTGATTTCAGAACAGCCACAAAAGTCAATCGTCAATACGGCCACAAAAAGGTAAAAATGCCCACAAAAAATTAATGGCGACTGTGCTTGTTGTAAGAGGCGACTAACGGGATCAGCTGGTCAGGCTCGCTGATTTGGTTGATGCATATCATTGTATCCCAATTGCGTGGATTGATGCTCATGATGTCAATCACTGGATTGTCTGGTCCAGACTCGATTATTTACAGACCACCTCCATATAGCTGGAATATTGCTGAGAGCAGCGTTAAACAACAAACAAAACATTTTTCATTGGGTAACCAATATTTTTTCACTCCTCGATCCTTTCATCACTTTATTTGGGTTTTTTTAGATTTAAAACAAAATGAAATAATGTTTAGATGTATGTACGATTCTAAATATAGGCTAGACTTGGAAAGTAAATTAGCTTGTAATTGTGTTTTTCTGAAATTAGCTCTGTTGTACAAATGCTGAAAAAGCTTCATTGGGAATTTACGCATGCTGTTTTCAAACAATTGAGTTTTCCATTTAATGCATGCGTTTCTGTACGCAAGTTAATTGAATGTAATTTGGTTTTGAATAGTTTTGCGGGGGTGAAAGGGTGAGGGGTATTTTACGACAATACGCAGCCTATCTGTAGCTCTGAGCCATAATCGCCACAAGTAAAAAGTCAGAATAGCCAGATAATAATGTTGACTTCATTGCATTTTTTGGTGATACTCGTTCTCTACCAAGGCATCACAGATCCATGATGTGACTACTGAGCTATCATTGCTACGCCGATGATAGGCAACTGATGAAGACCTATATGATCAAACTACCATCTGATCTTAAGCTGTCGCCATCGCTTTCATCCTTTAAGGCTCATCTGAAAACACAACGTTTCAGACAACACTATCAACTTCCATTAGCATTATTTGCTAAAACTATGTGGTGCCATGAGCATTAACTTAGTGAATGGTATCTGGCGCAGTATAAATGGACTTATTATCAGAGCTCCAGATAAGCTGCGTATCTGAGTAAAATACGCATCAGAAATGCAGAAATACGCAGTAAAATAATATCCAAGCATATCAAATATGCAAAGAACATTACAGATATGCTACAAAAATAAAACTTGTGAGTATCATAAAAATATTGTGAAGTAACCCTGCGTATTCGATTAGCAAATCAGCAACTTATTTTTAAATTATAAACGGGCATTCCGTCAACCTTGCCAAACTCCACGATGACAGTTACATCATGATTATTTGCCATCACACTTTCTTGTGGAAGTATCATGGTATTTTTGAGTCCTATAAAGCTCTCGAACCCACACAACACCAGTTTGCAGGGACTACATGAATAGTGTTTTTAAATTTTTAACTTAAATACCCACATGTGTAAAAACTAGTGGGTAACAGAAATTTAAATACCCAGATATAATTACTGATACCCAGTGATTTTAAAATGCATGGGTAAAATACCCACAACACCAAAAGCTTATCTGGAGCTCTGTTATTATTATTATGAGGTATGTGTTTTCAATCAGATATAGCTTGAGGCAATCACATATTTTAATCCATCCACTTAATTTGCATGCAAAACAGATATCTAGATTAACAATTGCGTTGCTGGTAGGCAAGCCTACTGGCAATTTCCAATTATTTTAGAGATGAAATTGAACAGTTTAAAGAAAACTTTTAAGTTTGAAAAGTTTAAGAATACCTTTCTCTAAAGCTGACCAGTGTACAGATCGGTTGTGAAAACATGAATAAACTTTGATCCTAATTATCCTTTGTAGTCTTTATTTTTCTGTGTTGCCGTTTTTTGTTTTTTTTGGTGTGTCTCATTTGATAATGGCTTGTGGCCATTTTGACATTTTTCTGTGGGCGTTTGGACTTTGCCTTATGAGCTGTTCTGACGTGAGGCCATTTTGACCTGCTCCCCGTGTCCTTGCATCCATTGTTTTCATGAAAATCCCTGAAAACACACGATGCAAAAGCACTTTATGTTTTTGTAAAATGTCCATTTTTTCCATAACCTTCCCCAAATATGTCAATTGTTTTCTATGACCCTTCTCTAAAGACTGTAATATTCTTTGGTGACCTTCCCCGATTCCCTCTGACTCCCCACCCCCAGCAATAATACATGACCCGTTAGTTGCTGTTTTACTATTTAAGCGATATTTTATTAGTTCAATAATTTGAATTATTTAAGTCACAAGATGTAATTAATGAATTCTGTTTAGATTATGTCATACAGTAAAAGAAAGTAACTTCTGAACCTGCTATATGATGTACCATACATACCATTATTCCCTATTTCATTATCACAAATTCTGTTTCATGATATAAAACAATTATTGATAGAGTTCCAAACTGATCAAATGTATGGCTTACCTGAAGAATTCAGCACACAAACTTTACAAACATGTCATAATACATTATAAGGTGTGCCTTTGCAATATCACAAAAGAAATATCTGATACCTAAACTTCGATTGTTACATATCATAATATGAATTATTGATTTGTGATTTCCAAAAGGTAGAAGTGGAATATAAATTTTTACACTTACTTAAACTGAATTTCTAAGGCTTGATGTGTAGCACTACAACATGTCCAAAAGGATTCATATTACTCACTCATGGCATTTAGATTTAGGAATTAAGCGTTTTGTCTTCAACCTGAATTGAATTGAATTTTGTAGGAATTTAGCAGAGCTGAACCTTCTGCACTCAAACATGTGCATTATGTTGCAAAGTCTTATGTATCTCACAAACTGCTTTATCAAATGCGGTGATACTTTACTTGAATATTTCTAACCTTGACAGTCTTATTTTAAATTTAAGTATAAGTTTTTGGATCATCCTGCCAAAATATCAGCCATACTTTCCTTAGCTGATGGCTTAATGTTTCACATGAAAATAACCACCAAGTAACATTGAGATCATTTGGAATGTTATACCTGGTGAGCCATTGCCAGACTTCTCCTTTATAAGCAACTGATAACCTGTTTTCTGAACAAACTGCATATAACATAAGCTTGAATAGTCAACCTTGACGTATCCCATGGTATAAAGATTTTTTTATTAAACGAAACCTGGACTAGTCTGTTTAGACATTAGTGTGGAAAGTGAGGTTTTGTAGGAGTTGCTTCCCTTACTGTCATGACACGAACATGTAAGATAGCAGACAGTATTTTCAAGTTGTACAGGAATCAATTCCCTGTGCATGATGTATCAAGACTGTTGATGATGTTTCAAATTGATGGAAAGGAGTGTCCTACAAATCGTTGATTACTTGTAATCATGATAATTTCAGTCCGGGATCCAAAGTGAAGGAAGGAATTCAGGACCTTAAATATTGACAGAGATCTGGATTACTGAAAAGTCAAGCTTTGACAGGCTCAACTGTATAAAGAGAAATGTAGTTTAAATTTTCTTGCCAAGATTGGGATTCAAACTTACATAGTGTATTGTAGCCCTGTGTTATGAGTTTTCAGATGCTTAAGAAAAGTTAGTAGAGTTCACTCTAATCACACGAACAACTGTAAAACATCCCATTCACTTATAAAAGACAACTTTCTGTCAAAACAAGCTATCATCTGAGTATTTTAAGCGTCTGTGTGATGCTACACCCCCTGTTATAATGCGAGTAATCACAATAAACATGCCCATCCGAAAACATATGATGTCCTAAAACCTATGATCCGACAATGCTAACTGTATGCATCATGCAGTGGTATTTAACTGCTTGTTCTATGTTTGCAGGCTGACGATGAGGATGAGACCAACCAAGGGTACATCATGACAACAACGGGTGGCATCTCAGCAGCCGTAGGTGGAGACTCGGGTCAGGAGGATGTCCCGACCCTGGAAGTCCCCGCAGTGGATGTCGACAGACCAGTCCTCAACAACATGATACCCATCATGGACAGGTATGTCATCCTCCTCAGGTGGTGTGACCTGGTTGCTGGTTATAAGAGGCGACTAATTGGATCAGGTTGTGTGACTTAGTTGCTGGTTATAAGAGGCGACTAATAGGATCAGGTGGTGTGACTTGGTTGTTGGTTATAAGAGATGACAAATTGGATTAGGTGGTGTGACTTGGTTGTTGGTTATAAGAGGAGACTAATTGGATCAGGTGGTCAGACTTGGTTGTTGGTTATAAGAGGAGACTAATTGGATCAGGTGGTCAGGTCAGACTTGGTTGTTGGTTATAAGAGGAGACTAATTGGATCAGGTGGTGTGACTTGGTTGTTGGTTATAAGAGGCGACTAATTGGATCAGGTGGTGTGACTTGGTTGTTGGTTATAAGAGATGACTAATTGGATCAGGTGGTGTGACTTAGTTGTTGGATATAAGAGATGATAAATTGGATCAGGTGGTGTGACTTGGTTGTTGGTTTTAAGAGGCAACTAATTGGATCAGGTGGTGTGACTTAGTTGTTGGTTGTGAGGGGAGACAAATTGGATCAGGTGGTGTGACTTGGTTGTTGGATATAAGAGATGACAAATTGGATCAGGTGGTGTGACTTGGTTGTTGGTTATAAGAGGCGACTAATTGGATCAGGTGGTGTGACTTAGTTGCTGGTTATAAGAGGCGACTAATTGGATCAGGTGGTGTGACTTGGTTGTTGGATATAAGAGGCGCCCAATTGGATCAGAAGGTGTGACTTGGTTGTTGGATATAAGAGATGACAAATTGGATCAGGTGGTGTGACTTGGTTGCTGGTTATAAGAGGCGACTAATAGGATCAGGTGGTGTGACTTGGTTGTTGGATATAAGAGACGACAAATTGGATTAGGTGGTGTGACTTGGTTGTTGGTTATAAGAGGCGACTAATTGGATCAGGTGGTCAGACCTGGTTGCTGGTTATAAGAGGCGACTAATTGGATCAGGTTGTGTGAATTGGTTGCTGGTTATAAGAGGCGACTAATAGGATCAGGTGGTGTGACTTGGTTGTTGGTTATAAGAGATGACAAATTGGATTAGGTGGTGTGACTTGGTTGTTGGTTATAAGAGATGACAAATTGGATTAGGTGGTGTGACTTGGTTGTTGGTTATAAGAGATGACAAATTGGATCAGGTGGTGTGACTTGGTTGTTGGTTATAAGAGATGACAAATTGGATTAGGTGGTGTGACTTGGTTGTTGGTTATAAGAGATGACTAATTGGATCAGGTGGTGTGACTTGGTTGCTGGTTATAAGAGACGACAAATTAGATTAGGTGGTGTGACTTGGTTGTTGGTTATAAGAGATGACTAATTGGATCAGGTGGTGTGACTTGGTTGCTGGTTATAAGAGATGACAAATTGGATTAGGTGGTGTGACTTGGTTGTTAGTTATAAGAGATGACAAATTGGATCAGGTGGTGTGACTTGGTTGTTGGTTATAAGAGATGACAAATTGGATCAGGTGGTGTGACTTGGTTGTTGGTTATAAGAGATGACAAATTGGATCAGGTGGTGTGACTTGGTTGCTGGTTATACAGCCTACACTGGTTGTATGAGGCGAAGTTATGGATTGATTTGTCAGGCGCAGAGACATGTCATTGAAACCCAAAGGCATGGGACATATAACTCCGGTGTAGAATAGGTCTTCAGCAACCCTTGCTTGCCATAAAAGGCGACTATGCTTGTCGTAAGAGGCGACTAACGGGATAGGGTGGACAGGGTCAGTGACTTGGTTGATGCATGTCATCGTATCCCAATTGCGTGGGACAATGCTCATGATGTCAACCACTGGTTTGTTTTGTCCAGACTCGATCATTTACAGGGTGCCGTCATATACCTGGAATATAAGTGTGATGTTAAACAACAAAAAAACAGTACTATCGTCGGCTTGTAGGTTACACTGAAAGTCATCATCCTCACTGGAATTTTTCTCTCAAATTATGCTAAAATGCCCCAATTGCTGAAATACTGTCAAAAGCAGCATTCTTATCAATATTAGTTCACTTAAGTATAAGTTGAGTTTACACACAGTCATAGAATGCTGAAAGTATTTAATACATTCATTCTTGTTTCTCCTAACCTGCCTGACATACTTTGAGCCACAGCGGGTGCAGCTAGACAAGGTCACATTGTACTGAAGAAATGCAAGCAATACAAGAAACAACGAGTGGGAGTTGTCTATCGTACAATGAAACACTGCAGCCCCAGGTAGTTTATACTCCCTGCACTGTTTTATTGAATGATGAACAACGACCATGAGTCGTTTATTTCTTATTGGAGATATCAACATTTTGTACAGCTTTTTTAAGGAGGTCAGTAAATTGTCCAAGCTTTAAAAATATTTTCCCTTATTTAAATAATGATGACTCCCTGAATACAATCCGACCTCGGCAATGTCGGACAACTCCATTTTATGTACAGGGCGGTTAAGTTTGGTATTGCCAATTTTCACATAGGTTATCTGCACCTTTCCTCCCAATATGGACTTTCATATCTCTCTGACTTTTTGGTGCAATCGTTTGGCCATTGCGTTTTTCTGCATTGCCTGGATACATGTATTGGGAACAACTCAATAGATACTTCCCTCTCAAAAATAATGTCGTCCAATATATGATATCACATCAAGTTGCGAGCATTTGTTTGAATCGCCAGAAATGACGGTCAGGGATAGAACAATGTTTTATCGTGTGTAGCAGGACTGGGTCCGACGTCCACAGACGGCCTTCTGTATGCTATCTTCAATTAGCTTTGCGGGATAATTTTGATGCAGTAGGAAATTCTTAAGTTCAGCAAGGCGGAAACAATGGCACAAATACGTCTTGCGAGACAGTAAGGATACTGTGATACTAGAAATGTTATTTACTTGATTGTTTGTAGTGGATGCAATCAAAAGTATATCGGAAAGACAGAACTTAAATTAAAAAGAAGAATGAATCTTCACCGTTCACAAATAAAGCAGCCACATGACCGCACGATTCCACTCAGTGAACATTTAGACACATGCCGAAGCGGCAACTTTTTAGTTTTCCTGCTATATAAGCTAAATTTTTATCATGAACCTACATTGTTTCAAAAAGAGCAACATTTCATTCATAAATATGCGCCTAAGTTAAATGTAAAGGCGTAAGTTATTTGTCCATTGTCACCTTGGTATTGTGACGTCATAGTTCTCCTAAATATTATGACGTCACATAACTATATGTTACTACAGTGATCGCTCGCTATTGCGCTCTTCGATAAAGCGCTACTTCGGTTACAACACGCGGTAACACATGGCTCCCAAAATTTATGTACACTTTTAATACTGAGAGTTTAACACAGACATGATTGTATTGTTGTTCGTTGTTCATTTGCACATAACGCTTCTCATTGCATAATCAACCGTTTATCGCTGAATGGAGTTCTAATAATCTGTTTGAAAACATCCGTGGCAAGTCCCGGAAATACGATTATTCTACTAGTTATCTTTTTACGCTATACGTCCTTTGATCTTAGAAGCGCATGCATGCAATAAAAGAAAACCACAAGCGAAGTTCCGTATTTCATGTCCGTTATTCAGTTATGGCCTGATGAGACTCGTACGTGGTATGAGTTGAAAGCGCTAGCCAATTAAAACTGCCACATGCATTCATTCATTTATGTTTACTTTCATTCATTCATTTAAGCTTACCTACATTCATTCATCCCATGCATGCTTGCTTAGCCTTACCTCTTATATCACAAATAAATACTTTTTAGTTTAATGCTTATACATGTTTTAATGAATGTAGGATACTTATTTGGTTGTTAAACTCAATAATAATTACGAATCCATATTCCATGTATTCGTGTCTAAACACACATATATCCAAATTCAAACAATATCTACAATACTGCAAATACAATTTAATGAATAAATTCCTCAATTCATGAATAAAATACTTACCTTGGAATTTGATCTTAGGTTCCCCAAAACGATCCTTGTGAAAAACACATGAATATATATCTTTATCCGTGGAGTGACCACAGTCCTTAGGTGTCCAGCACACAGCATGGCTGAGTACCCAAGCTGGCCATATAGACAAAAGGCTTGAGTAGGGAGAAGGCTGGGGCTATTGTGTTAGTTCACGGGGTGTGACATTCACAAACAAACCATGCAGTAAACATGCTTAGTAAGAGTGCTGTGACTGATAGTTTAGTGTTTAAAGTAGGCTGAACAATAAAATAAAATGACTACAACTGCATTTAATTATGTACATGAATTATACTTAAAAGGTAAAATACAAGAAATATTCAAAATATGTAACTGCCACACGTGAACTATGCCATACTTTCTTCTTCATTGTTCTTTGCAATTTATCGCGTAGCATCTTATATATTAGAATAAAGTCTACTTTAGATATTTGTAACTTAATTACTGCAGAAAGAAAATAGAGAAAATAATATCCTGCCTACCTACCTACGCTGCCATGCCTGGTGTAGACGCCCGTGTTTGATGACAGCTAACGATGACGAACAAGAAGTGGTTATTCGATTGGCTCAAATCCAATTTTCAATTGTATACTTTCTTTTGCAGGTCAGTTCAGTTAACCTTTAGCCTGCTGATTTAATATCTCAATGAAAAATCTGTCAAATTTAGAGAATTTGGTATCATTGTGAAGCATGTGATTCTGTCGTTCCAATCCAACGGTAATTGACACACCTCTGCTGAATATGGGTATGCAATTTTCCAGTTTCCCTGCGCAACAATTGTTGTGACATACACTCCTGTACTTGGTGGGCTAGACTAACATCTAGTCTATGAAATGAACATATCGTACAGAAAAAACAGTTGTTCAGTTATCTTAATAAAAATATAATAAAAGGGAGCCCACTGACTCTTCATTTTCAGATACTGATACTGCAGTAATCTAGACTTGCCAAACATTATAGACTTGCATGAGCTGTATTTGATATATATTTGTATCAGGGTCTGTAAGACAGACTATTGGTAGGCCTGCGCGACTTATTGTCATGACACACAGTCTTTGGGGTTCAGCAAAGTCACATGAACAGGATGAGATGTTTTAACACTACAATGCCAGGGTCGTCAAGAATGGCTACTGTATAAACACGTAACAAAGCTAATATCTAATTACAACTACCCAAGGCAATATTTGTGGGGTTTTAAGCTGGATAATTATGTCTGCCCGACCAAGTCCGTGATGTTTGTAGTCTAATGTAAGCCTGCTGAGGACAATGGGGACAGTAGTGAAATTCAGGTTCTTCATGTTCGTCTAGACCAAAGTTTTTCAATTTGTTGGTTATTTTTGTTTGTATTTTTCAGCATCATCAGGGTCGTTAGAAATGGCTACTGTGTAAGATGTGACAATGCTAATTGATATGTTGTTGTTGGAATTAATCTTTGGCATAAAGAGGTGGCACAATTGTTGTGTTTTAAGCTTGCTAAGTAATCTCTGTGTTGGTTGTAATCTCTGAAGTAAGCTGACATGGATGAATACTAAAATATAACATTTTTCATGTAAGGCTATACCAGATTTATTGAATTTTTATTACAGTAAATTTTTGTCAAATGAATGACTACATTATTATCATCATATCAGAGTCAGGCAAAAAGCAGTTTTCTAGCATTTCCGACAGTACTTCAGCTACATGGAGTAGTTCAAATTAAGCATCGCGATATGTATCATGTCATGACTCAAGTATCCCGATATGTATCATGTCATGACTCAGGTATCGCAGGATGTATCATATCATGACTCAAATATGGCAATATGTATCATATGATGACTCAAGTATCACGAGATGTATTACATCATGACTAAAGTATCACGAGATGTATTACATCATGACTCAAGTATCACGAGATGTATTACATCATGAGTCAAGTATCACGAGATGTATTACATCATGACTCAAGTATCCTGAGATGTATTACATCATGAGTCAAGTATCACGAGATGTATAACATCATGAGTCAAGTTTCGCGAGATGTATTACATCATGAGTCAAGTATCACGAGATGTATTACATCATGAGTCAAGTTTCGCGAGATGTATAACATCATGAGTCAAGTTTCGCGAGATGTATTACATGAGTCAAGTATCACGAGACGTATTACATCATGACTAAAGTATCACGAGATGTATTACATCATGAATCAAGTATCGCGAGATGTATGACATCATGACTCAAGTATCACGAGATGTATTACATCATGACTAAAGTATCACGAGATGTATTACATCATGAGTCAAGTATCACGAGATGTATTACATCATGAGTCAAGTATCGCGAGATGTATTACATCATGACTAAAGTATCACGAGATGTATTACATCATGAGTCAAGTATCACGAGATGTATTACATCATGAGTCAAGTATCGCGAGATGTATTACATCATGACTAAAGTATCTCAATATGTATCATATCATGACTCAAGTTTCGCGAGATGTATTACATCATGACTCAAGTATCGCGAGATGTGTTACATCATGACTCAAGTTTCGTGAGATGAGTTACATCATGACTCAAGAATTGCGATATGTATCATATCATGACTCAAGTATTGCAATATGTATCATATCATGACTCAAGTATCGCAATATGTATCATATCATGACTCAAGTATCGCAATATGTATCATATCATGACTCAAGTATCGCGAGATGTATTACATCATGACTCAAGTTTCGCGAGATGTGTTACATCATGACTAAAGTATCTCAATATGTATCATATCATGACTCAAGTTTCGCGAGATGTATGACATCATGACTCAAGTATCGCGAGATGTGTTACATCATGACTCAAGTTTTGTGAGATGAATTACATCATGACTCAAGAATTGCGATATGTATCATATCATGACTCAAGTATCGCAATATGTATCATATCATGACTCAAGTATCGCAATATGTATCATATCATGACTCAAGTATCGCAATATGTATCATATCATGACTCAAGTTTCGCGAGATGTATTACATCATGACTCAAGTTTCGCGAGATGTATTACATTATGACTAAAGTATTGCAAGATGTATTACATCATGAGTCAAGTATCGCGAGATGTCTTACATCATGACTCACGTATCATGTGGCTTCATGTGGTATTCATATTGCGACACTGCTCGTGCCTACAGATGGAAGAAATCACTGTCCTTCTTCACTTGATCACACTCACCATACAAAGTCCTCGTGCCTCATCAATCATATTCGTCACCAGTATGGCTCTCACTTTAATTTTCAAGGTGACAGATAACTAGAATGTTATAAGCTGAAAATGAAATCAGGTTTGGCATAGTCACAGAATGATGCAGTCGACAGATTCTTGGACTGTCTGAAGCTAAAAGAAGCAGTGATGACGTAATAATATTCAATGAAGAACTTGTACTTTGCATTTTTAACGTTGGCTCACAAATTGCACCTTGCTCTAACATGGATTCCTGTTATCAACTGCTACCTTTGACCTTATTATATATATATCAGGTGATAACAGGTGTATTCCTGGTGGATGTCAACACAGTGGACCGGACTGACGGTCAGTGTACAGGTCGTGTCTCACTGTCGCTGGACGTTGGGACTGGACTCCTCGGTGCCACCAGTAGACAAGCCATTACGTTGGGACTGGATCTCAAAGTGGTGATTCTCTTTCACAGTGCTCTTCCTAGTGTCATAATCTTTGACAGTTTTAGGACTGAAGGGTGTTTGTTTTCATAAGGATTACATCCCTGTTGACCAGCCTCCATTAACCCTTGGATCCCATTGTTTTTTCAATGGGATTATGGACGGTTGTGCTGGTGACAGTAGTTTGTTTTGAAAGTGGTATCGTCAAGAAGAGAGTATAACTTTGCCTTGAGGTGAAACAGGTTTAGAGACATGCATACTTAATACAAGCATCCCAAGCTACGTTTGACAGTGATGCGTCCTGAGTTGTGACCAGAAACAGTTCTCTCTACACAGTGAAAGTTGTTGCAGTGCTGCCTGACTATCGCCACACTGAGCAAGTTGGTTGCTATGGTTTTCTGTGTTTCCAAATAATGACAATAGGCTCTTGCTCGACATTCAAAATGGGCTCCAAAGTGGGAGATACGGCCTCGTATACCATAGATACTGAGTAAGTATATCTGAAAAGTGGAAGCCTCATCCCACATCAGCAGACCAAGCAACGTTATCATGGTATTTGATTTTGTAAATATTCATACAACTGTTGAGTGTGAAATGGTGTTGTCAAGTATGTGATCATTTGTCTGTTTACATATATATTATATATTAGTTTTTGATTTTAGGCATGTATGAGATTTTCCTAGACCTCATAGGCTGATAATAGGCCGATGTTCATTCCCTGGGCCCTGATGCACAAAGCGATTGTAGGGGTAAGGAGATCGTAACTCCCAAACTATCACATAGACTAACGACTGTCATAGCGCTCCGATTGCTTTGTGGAACAGGGCTCAGGTCTGCAGCAAATTTCAGTAAACATTTCCAAATTGGAATTAAAAATATTTTCCAGTATATGCTATTATATTTATAACCAGTGTTATCATTGTTGGAAATAAGTTTAAAACCCAACGAAACAGTCAGGCAGGTGGCCCATAAGTGCTGCCTGCCTATCTTTGAGTTACCTCCCACAGTCTTACATTATGAACAATGAACAACGCAGAAACTAAGAGACAAATCACATCTTGATTCAGTAAGGTAATGTTAACAATCACTTGAGATTCTACAAGGAGTTATTAACTGAATTGTAAGTAGTCTTAACATTATCTGCCAGACAGTCCTCCAGATGGAGGAAAAATTGATGCAGCCCGACAGAAAAGTTACCAGCCGCTGTCCGGTGGGCAGGCAGTTATTTCGGACACTGAGTGTAATGGCTTTGTGGATGTGACTTGCATTTCACAGATAAGGGAACAGTTGTCAACATTTTTTGCATTGAACTCAATTTTGAAGTACTTATTAAAATTAGAACTTGAAATAACCAACTTGAACAAAAAAATGGAGCAAAGTGCTTTTTATGGTGATTATGGTGGATCTAGATACTATAAGGAATATATTAATTTTAATAACTTTATTAATTGGGCCAGCGAAGATCCGGGGTAGAATAGTTCTTCCGAACCCATGCTTGCTGTAAAAGGCGACTTATGTAATGTTTGTCGTAAGAGGCGACTAAAGGGATCGGGTGGTCAGTGTCACTGACTTGGTTGATGCATGTCATCGTATCCGAATTGTCTGGATCGATGCTCATGATGTCAATCACTGGATTGTCTGGCCCAGACTCGATTATTTACACGCCATCATATAGCTGAAATATTGCTGAGTGCGGCGTTTAACAACAAACAAACAAATTAAGTTCTGGGGCTTGTGTAACGTTACATTTAGAATGAATGAATGTATGGAAGGTGTGATTGGAAGCAGGTTATCAGTGTGAAGCATAGTGGACGTTTTTGACCTGTTCGCGATAACAATCAAAACAAACACTTGATGCTGTCATCAGTGTGTTATCATTATGGCTTGTGTACAAGTGTATACAGTTTCAGGGAGATAGAAGCGTGTTGATTAAACTGAAGCTTTGTTTGGTGGATTTATTATAAGCTCACCTGCCTGAAAGTCAAGTTAGCTTATTCCGTGGCGTGTCTGTTGTCCAGTTGTTGTTGACATCTCATAAAACTGCAAGACTTGTTTAGCTTTGGATGGTCTTGTTTAACTCTGGATGGTCCCACTTATGGCGGCCCTAATAACTGTAATGGCGGCCATATTGAAAATGTCATTTTGGCCCATTACACAGACATTTCTGCATGTATCATGATATCGATTAGTAAATTTGATATGCATTACTTCAGGCCCTAGGCCCATAATACAAACAAGATGGATAAAACAATTAAATTTACATGCTGAATATACAGCTAGAGGAAAGTACAATTTATGTTACAGGGAAAGGTGATTTGCTTCTTATCTTGAGTACTTGACAAAGGAATTTAATCAAACATTTAATAATAATATGGATATTGTCGGTTGACATAAGTCTTACAAAGGTTTCAGTTATGTGACTTATGTCACTGTGAAGTGCTGGCATGCTTGCCATGCTTGATGTGATTGTTGTGACTAAGAAGTATTACATGTAGGATTAAAATATGTGAGAGGGTTTTTATGAGATCCAAGGGTTTTAAACCTCATAAAAACCTGAGTGTAAGTGTTTTATCTAACTTACATGGAAAACATGAAACTGAACCCTACACTCTTGTTTTACTGCTAAAACTGAACCCTCTACTTTCAGTTTTACTGCTAAAAATGATCCCTCTACTTTCAGTTTTACTGCTTAAACCGAACCGTATACTCAGTTTTAATGTTAAAACGCATGTCTTTGCTCTCTGTTTTGCTGTTAAAGTTGAACTCTTCACTTGTTTACTTTCAGGGAGTGTAATGGCCACCTGTTGCAGAATGGTAAGGTCCACCAGAACGGCACCGCCCCGCAGGAGATGTTGGTTACGGAGGCAGAACACAACGAAAAGGAGAAGGAGAAGTCCTCTGGCAAGGTGAGCTACAACCCCACTGATGTGATGTGATGCCAGGGGTTATGCCATTCTTCCTTTGTACCGGTCATTTATTACAGGGGAGGGGGAGCTGGTGGGACGAAGGGGAGCGCCATGAAAGAATGACACAGCAAAAGAGGGGGATTGGAGGGTCACCAAAATTTGTACACCGATACACAGAAAGCCCACAAATGGAGAATCTGCTATCAAAATATAACAAAAAAAATGATTCCAATTTCCTCTTGCATTTCGTCATAATTTGATGTGCTTTAAAGTCTTTAAGATATATTTGCAACAGGTTTAAGTATAGCATTTTGAATAATTTATATTGAGTTGGGTCCTGCACCACGACTGTGGAATATACGTAGTTCATGAAACCAAAACCTCGATAATAGAAGAGCAAGTCTAGCTAGCTTCATTTTAGAGAAAAGTAACATTTTGTAGTTTTTGTGTATATATATATATTTTGTTTATGGGAGTCTTCTGCTGGGGTATAAGATCCTACCCATTCATTCAGAAATTGACAAAATGCATCTGTCCTTTCCAAGGGGCCACACTTCTATTCATGTCAGGTGGTAGGCCAGAGTGTCTTTTAACAACTGAAATTTAAATAAAGCTGTTACTGAACCATGTTGTTTTCAGGTAGTGAAGCAGCAGCATTTCAGGGAGAAGGTGGTGTTTGTGGTGTCCGTGGCAACAGTCAGCTTGTTGACACACAGCCTCATCTCCGCTCAGTTCCTCATCCCATACTTCTACTCAGTCACCGCCCCCATACTGCTGCTCATCCGCTGTATCATGTACTGGTGAGTCCACCCCACCCCACCCCACCCTCCCAAACACACCCACCGCACCCCAACCCACCCTCCCTCCAGTGTATCATGTACTGGTGTGTCCACCCCACCCCATCCTCCCTAACACACCCACCACACCCTCCCTAACACACCCACCCCTCCCCACCCTCCCTAACACACCCACCCCTCCCCACCTCCACCCTCCCCAAAACACCCACAAAACCCTACCTCCAGTGTACCGTGTACTGGGGAGTTCACCCCATCCCACCTTCCCTAATACACCCACCGCACCCCACCCCCACCCTCCCCAAAACACCCACAAAACCCTACCTCCAGTGTATCATGTACTGGGGAGTCCACCCTACTCCACCCCGCCTTCCCCCAAACCCCCCAAAAACCCTACCTCCAGTGTATCATGTACTGGGGAGTCCACCCCACCCCCACCCTCCCCAAAACACACACACATCCCTCCCTCCCTGTTGGTGATATTATATTTGTTTTAAAAGGCCAATATAGTGTTATGGTGAAAAGCACCATGTGTCATTCCGTGAACACTAAAGTGGGGAAACATCTCTGCCAAGTGTCACATGTGAGGCACACTGTCACCTTCTGTAAACCAACTCACTCGCTGAGCTCCTGACTTCACATGCCATGTAGTTCTATTTCAAGCACCTGCTTCAATGAGCAGTGTTAAATACCATTGATGAATATTAACTTGAGCTTCTTTCTTTACAGGTTATGTAAATGGCAGTATTTTTTACTAGATTTCTGTTACTTCGGAAACATCACGTGCTATGTGTTTATTTGGTAAGTACCTCAGACTACTTCTTGTGAGAACTCTACTTTTGAAAACAAGTCTTAATTTCTTTATACAATAAAAATGGTTTGAAGTTCCACAATTTAACACCAAATGTTAATTTTTAGAAAATTATGTTAACTGGTTTATATGAACAAAAACATTAATTGACTCACATTGACCTCTCATCTCTGCTGTATGGAGTTACTGGGTCACAGAAACACTAGATCAGGTTCTCATTGTCGGAGTTTCAACGTTCACTAAATGGCAGGATTTGGAAATTAGGATTCATTAAAAAATTGTGAATAAGTTTGTTATTTGTACTGCAGTGTGATTTTGTGTTATTTCCCAGGGCGTTCCCCCAACAGCCGGAGTTCTTCTGTGTGTTATTTGTACTGCAGTGTGATTTTGTGTTATTTCCCAGGGCGTTCCCCCAACAGCCGGAGTTCTTCTGTGTGTTATTTGTACTGCAGTGTGATTTTGTGTTATTTCCCAGGGCGTTCCCCCAACAGCCAGAGTTCTTCTGTGTGTTATTTGTACTGCAGTGTGATTTTGTGTTATTTCCCAGGGCGTTCCCCCAACAGCCGGAGTTCTTCTGTGTGTTATTTGTACTGCAGTGTGATTTTGTGTTATTTCCCAGGGCGTTCCCCCAACAGCCGGAGTTCTTCTGTGTGTTATTTGTACTGCAGTGTGATTTTGTGTTATTTCCCAGGGCCTTTCCCCAACAGCCGGAGTTCTTCTGTGTGTTATTTGTACTGCAGTGTGATTTTGTGTTTTTTTCCCAGGGCGTTCCCCCAACAGCCGGAGTTCTTCTGTGTGTTGTTCGCCTTGGCCAACGGCCCGATCACATGGGCTCTCGTGTTGTTCCGAAACTCTCTCGTGTTCCACAGCTTTGATAAAACTGTCTCCATATATATCCACCTGATGCCAGCCCTGTTGTCCTTCACGTGAGTCAAGCACCATGATTTCTATGTTATTGCACCATGCCAGCACCATGCCAGCACCATGCCAGCACCACGCGGTAGGCATTAGAGAAGGCGCCCACTGCCTGCCACCCCATGGTGATATGTGAGATTCAGATTTTTAAGGGTATTCTGGACTCAGGATTGTGGTATTCAACTTTAAACATAAAATAATGGTGTACTATCATTTTTCTATTACATCGTATTCGATGTAAAAAGCGCCCCTCTCTAATGAGCACCCACGGTGATATTTGCTAATATATTGGCTAGTGAACAACCCCAATTAGCACCCCTTCTGATTGATCAATGCACACAAGACTTATTTATTCAAGTATAATACACACTTGTGTGTTATATGCACCCTTAATTATGGACAATTAAATTCTGGAAAAATATATATACTTTTCTTTTGTATCGTTTCAGGCTGTCAGCATAAACCATGAAATTTACGATCTTTCAACTGTTTTTTTTTTCACCAAAATTATATTCTAATAAGAGCCCGCTATTCCTAATTTGAAATGCGCTCTGTGCGCTTATTACGTCAAATTGGTACTGTATTTTTTCTAATGACCTCAGATTTGACATCATCTGTTTCAGGATACGATGGTACCCAGAAGAGACCTCTAAGCTGTGGTACCAGGAGATGATGCCAACCTTCGCTGACTGGAGCTTTGCATGGCTTGTCGGCGTACCCTTGGGGTGCTTTATGGTTCACGGTGTGAGTATTATAGAGGGCTTGTCTGTGTACCCTTGGGGTGCTATATGGTTCACGGTGTGAGTATTATAGAGGGCTTGTCGGCGTACCCTTGGGGTGCTTTATGGTTCACGGTGTGAGTATTATAGAGGGCTTGTCTGTGTACCCTTGGGGTGCTATATGGTCCACGGTGTGAGTATTATAGAGGGCTTGTCTGCGTACCCTTGGGGTGCTTTATGGTTCACGGTGTGAGTATTATAGAGGGCTTGTCTGTGTACCCTTGGGGTGCTATATGGTTCACGGTGTGAGTATTATAGAGGGCTTGTCGGCATACCCTTGGGGTGCTATATGGTTCACGGTGTGAGTATTATAGAGGGCTAGTCGGCATACCCTTGGGGTGCTATATGGTTCACGGTGTGAGTATTATAGAACCTGCCAGGTGGCAACTTTAGCTCAAGTAGTTGATGATTACCCTAGCCAGTAATTATGAAGAACCAATCAGGTGATGTTTCAGTTTCACACAGTGATGTCTCAGTTTCACCCAGTGATGTCTCAGTTTAACACAGTGATGTCAGTGTTCGAAATACCTGCCTGCCCGACCGTCCGAGACGGGTTGATTTCAACTCGGGCTGCCAGATTTTCAAATCCCCCTGCCCGACAGTCGGGTTATATTTCATATGTGACAATATTCTAAATATTTCCCAATGATAATCATTAATTCACATGTAAAGATGAATGATAAAATGTAACCAAAAAGAAATCCCGTTAGCTTATCCTGAGAAACATATGATTATAGTGGGCAGGCAGGTTTTGGTCAGGGCTGGCAAGTATTTCAGCTAGCCAGTCCTTTGGTCTGGCTGAAATTTTTGGGAGTTTCATAACCTGGTGATGTTTCAGTTTCACCCAGTGATGTTTCAGTTTTACACTGATGTCTCAGTTTCACCCAGTGATGTCTCAGTTTCACACATTGATGTTTCAGTTTCACACAGTGATGTCTCAGTTTTACACAGTGATGTCTCAGTTTTACACAGTGATGTCTCAGTTTCACCCAGTGATGTTTCAGTTTTACACTGATGTCTCAGTTTCACCCAGTGATGTCTCAGTTTCACACAGTGATGTTTCAGTTTTACACAGTGATGTCTCAGTTTCATACAGTGATGTCTCAGTTTTACACAGTGATGTCTCAGTTTTACACAGTGATGTCTCAGTTTTACACAGTAATGTCTCAGTTTCACCCAGTGATGTCTCAGTTTTACACAGTGATGTTTCAGTTTCACACAGTGATGTCTCAGTTTTACACAGTGATGTCTCAGTTTTACACAGTGATGTCTCAGTTTCACCCAGTGATGTCTCAGTTTCACCCAGTGATGTCTCAGTTTTACACAGTGATGTTTCAGTTTCACACAGTGATGTCTCAGTTTCACACACTGATGTCTCAGTTTTACACAGTGATGTCTCAGTTTTACACAGTGATGTCTCAGTTTCACACTGATGTCTCAGTTTTACACAGTGATGTCTCAGTTTCACCCAGTGATGTCTCAGTTTTACAGTGATGTCTCAGTTTCACAAAGTGATGTCTCAGTTTTACACAGTGATGTCTCAATTTCACCCAGTGATGTCTCAGTTTCACAGTGTATTATTTGTGTATAATACGTGTGTTATATGCATCCTTAATTATGGGAAATTAAATTCTGGAAAAATATATCTGTCGTAGATAAACATTTCAGGCTGTCAGCATAAACCACGGAATTTACGTTCTTTCAGCTCTGTGGTTTTTCACCAAAATAATATTCTAATAAGAGCCCCCTATTCTAATTGTGAGAACGCCCTTGGCGCTTATTATGTCTAATACGGTAGGTCATGTCCCAGTTTCACACATAGGTCATGTCCTGGTTTCACACATAGGTCATGTCCTGGTTTCACACATAGGTCATGTCCTGGTTTCACACATAGGTCTTGTCCCGGTTTCACACATAGGTCTTGTCCTGGTTTCACACATAGGTCTTGTCCTGGTTTCACACATAGGTCATGTCCGGGTTTCACACATAGGTCATGTCCTGGTTTCACACATAGGTCTTGTCCCGGTTTCACACATAGGTCATATTCCAGTTTTGTATATGCGTGATGTCTCAATTTCACACAGTATAAACCCAGCCTTATTTGGGACTGGTACTATATTCATCTATTTATTATCCCCCCGGCATATAATGCCAGGGGATATAGCTATGGGCATGTCCGTCCGTCCGTCCGTCCGTCTATCCGAATCGTTTCCGGAGCGTAACTAAAAAAACGTTAAATATTTCTTCATCAAACTTTGCGTTTATATCACTTAAGTGGTGAAGTTGTGCCTTTTGCTATTTTGGAATTTTTCCAATTTTTATTTTCTAATTTTCATGAAAGCATGCTGGACATAGGCTCACTGTTTGAGTGATGTTAGTTTCCGAAGCAGAACTCAAAAACTTTGAATATTTCTCCATGTTATTTTTCATAGGTTTAAACTACATACTGAACAGGTGCCTTTTGCTATTTAGGAATTTTATAAATTTTTGTTTTTTACGTTTCCATGGCAACAAGTTGGACTTAGGTTCTACAGGGTAGAGTTCGTTTCCGGAGCATAACTCAAAACCCATTCAAAACTTTGTAACAAAACTTTGCATGTCTATTAGACTCATGCCTCCAACGTTTCAGTTTGTAAATAGGATAGCCAATGTCCTGAGTCTAAAAGGTACTGCTAATCAGGCTCAGTGGCAGAGGCCTTAGTGACATTATTGATTGTCAAATATCAACCAATGACATCACAATAGCCTGCGAAGCAATGTCATGCAATTACATTGTCGTGATATCTCCCAGGAGAGATCGCTTGATCTTACCCAAGCAATATCTCCAGTGGAGGCCAGTTTTCGATGATAAGATTTAATTGTCTTGTTACGCAGGTTTAGTATGTTGACTCAGTATTGGATGCTGGTTGGATGTCACCCCTCAAACATAATTCACTGAACAAACTAACTACAAGTACAACAGAAGACTTCAAGGTGTACCATAAGTCACTTTTCAGCCAAGATAATGTAGCAGGGCGTGGAGTCATCCCACAGATGACATCCTTACCTTGTAAGCTTGCTGACGGGGTTAACCTCTTTGGTCATGTGGACAAGGCGTCCGGCCTCTGATCAGAAGGTCCGTGGTTCGAATCCCATCACGGGACTTGGAAATTTTATGGCGGCTACAATAACATTATAAACATGTTGGCAGCCAAGTGACTCCAAAAGGAGTTCAATCTTTATACTGATTTATTCTGGGTCTATGGTTTAATAAGTGTTCAAATGTATGATTTTTGGTTTTCAGCTGTTTAATGCGGTGCTGTTGAGTGTAATTCTGAAACCGACACCAGAATATTCGACCATCTACCGTATCCTTACAGCCGATGAGAAGAGTCAAAGCTTCCTGTTGTTCGACATGTGTGGACCAAAGTAAGTTCCCTAACCATTAGAAGTTGGATTTCTGTTGGGATTCCTGGGCAGAATGGGTCCCCAGTACTCCATGCTTGTCATAAAAGTTACATGAAGATTGGTTGGGCTGAGTGGATGAGGGCTAGCAGTGGCCGATTGCATCCCAATGTAACCTGACATCTTGGATCGCTCCTCGTGCTACCCACCACTGGTCTGCCTGGACTCTTTTATTTAGTCAGTGATATGGCTGGAATATTGATAACCTGAGGTCAATGGTCAAGGTCACCAAGGTTTTAATCAAAATCAGTCAAAGGTCAAGGTGAACATTGCAGGTTTAAGAAACATGGTTCAATCACTGACAGTTCCTGAGGCATGGGTTCCTGGATATTTGCATGTATATTTACAAATCCTAACATGTTGGTGGTTGATCTATCAAAGGTCAAGGTCAACTTGGAGGTTATTGTGATTAAGGTTAAGATTTCAGGAGCTTTGGGGAAATGATGTTTCTTCTGTTTTTACAAGTAAACATCTGGAAGGGAGTTTGGCACCACTTTCCTCCTTTATTTTCTTTTTCTCCAAATTTCCATGAAATATCTACATGACATGGAGCTCATTCTGACCAATATGCAGGATACCACTGATACATGATGTACAGTCACAGGGTACAGGGACACTGTATGTTCCTCCAGATGGTCACAAGGACTTGGTCGTGTCATTGTATTGTTATGTGAAGTAGAGGAAGTAAGGGAGGGGTCGTGTCATTGTATTGTTATGTGAAGTAGAGGAAGTAAGGGAGGCGTCGTGTCATTGTATTGTTATGTGAAGTAGAGGAAGTAAGGGAGGGGTCGTGTCATTGTATTGTTATGTGAGGTATAGGAAGTAAGGGAGGGGTCGTGTCATTGTATTATGTGAAGTAGAGGAAGTAAGGACAGGGTCGTGTCATTGTATTGTTATGTGAAGTAGAGGAAGTAAGGGAGGGGTCGTGTCATTGTATTGTTATGTGAAGTAGAGGAAGTAAGGACAGGGTCGTGTCATTGTATTGTTATGTGAAGTAGAGGAAGTAAGGGAGGGGTCGTGTCATTGTATTGTTGTGTGAAGTAGAGGAAGTAAGGGAGGGGTCGTGTCATTGTATTGTTATGTGAGGTAGAGGAAGTAAGGGAGGGGTCGTGTCATTGTGTATTGTTATGTGAAGTAGAGGAAGTAAGGGAGGGGTCGTGTCATTGTATTGTTGTGTGAAGTAAGGGAGGGGTCGTGTCATGGTGTATTGTTATGTGAAGTAGAGGAAGTAAGGGAGGGGTCGTGTCATTGTATTGTTATGTGAAGTAGAGGAAGTAAGGGAGGGGTCGTGTCATTGTATTGTTATGTGAAGTAGAGGAAGTAAGGGAGGGGTCGTGTCATTGTATTGTTATGTGAAGTAGAGGAAGTAAGGGAGGCGTCGTGTCATGGTGTATTGTTATGTGAAGTAGAGGAAGTAAGGACAGGGTCGTG
This sequence comes from Haliotis rufescens, assembly GCF_023055435.1. Taxonomy (NCBI): domain Eukaryota; kingdom Metazoa; phylum Mollusca; class Gastropoda; order Lepetellida; family Haliotidae; genus Haliotis; species Haliotis rufescens. The sequence goes on from NW_025964101.1 coordinate 705,431, forward strand.
TCATGGTGTACTGCTATGTGAGGTAGAGGAAGTAAGGACAGGGTCGTGTCATGGTGTATTGTTGTGTGAAGTAGAGGAAGTAAGGACAGGGTCGTGTCATGGTGTACTGCTATGTGAGGTAGAGGAAGTAAGGGAGGGGTCGTGTCATTGTATTGTTGTGTGAAGTAGAGGAAGTAAGGACAGGGTCGTGTCATGGTGAATTGTTGTGTGAAGTAGAGGAAGTAAGGACAGGGTCGTGTCATGGTGTATTGTTGTGTGAAGTAGAGGAAGTAAGGACAGGGTCGTGTCATGGTGTATTGTTGTGTGAAGTAGAGGAAGTAAGGACAGGGTCATGTCATTGTATATTGTTGTGTGAAGTAGAGGAAGTAAGGACAGGGTCGTGTCATTGTATTGTTGTGTGAAGTAGAGGAAGTAAGGACAGGGTCATGTCATTGTATTGTTGTGTGAAGTAGAGGAAGTAAGGACAGGGTCGTGTCATGGTGTATTGTTGTGTGAAGTAGAGGAAGTAAGGACAGGGTCATGTCATGGTGTATTGTTGTGTGAGGTAGAGGAAGTAAGGACAGGGTCATGTCATTGTATATTGTTGTGTGAAGTAGAGGAAGTAAGGACAGGGTCATGTCATGGTGTATTGTTGTGTGAAGTAGAGGAAGTAAGGACAGGGTCGTGTCATGGTGTATTGTTATGTGAAGTAGAGGAAGTAAGGACAGGGTCGTGTCATGGTGTACTGCTATGTGAGGTAGAGGAAGTAAGGACAGGGTCGTGTCATGGTGTATTGTTGTGTGAAGTAGAGGAAGTAAGGAAGGGTCGTGTCATGGTGTACTGCTATGTGAGGTAGAGGAAGTAAGGGAGGGGTCGTGTCATTGTATTGTTGTGTGAAGTAGAGGAAGTAAGGACAGGGTCGTGTCATGGTGAATTGTTGTGTGAAGTAGAGGAAGTAAGGACAGGGTCGTGTCATGGTGTATTGTTGTGTGAAGTAGAGGAAGTAAGGACAGGGTCGTGTCATGGTGTATTGTTGTGTGAAGTAGAGGAAGTAAGGACAGGGTCATGTCATTGTATATTGTTGTGTGAAGTAGAGGAAGTAAGGACAGGGTCGTGTCTTTGTATTGTTGTGTGAAGTAGAGGAAGTAAGGACAGGGTCGTGTCATGGTGTACTGCTATGTGAGGTAGAGGAAGTAAGGACAGGGTCGTGTCATGGTGTATTGTTGTGTGAAGTAGAGGAAGTAAGGACAGGGTCGTGTCATGGTGTACTGCTATGTGAGGTAGAGGAAGTAAGGGAGGGGTCGTGTCATTGTATTGTTGTGTGAAGTAGAGGAAGTAAGGACAGGGTCGTGTCATGGTGAATTGTTGTGTGAAGTAGAGGAAGTAAGGACAGGGTCGTGTCATTGTATTGTTGTGTGAAGTAGAGGAAGTAAGGACAGGGTCGTGTCATTGTATTGTTGTGTGAAGTAGAGGAAGTAAGACAGGGTCGTGTCATGGTGTATTGTTGTGTGAAGTAGAGGAAGTAAGGACAGGGTCGTGTCATTGTATTGTTGTGTGAAGTAGAGGAAGTAAGGACAGGGTCGTGTCATGGTGTATTGTTGTGTGAAGTAGAGGAAGTAAGGACAGGGTCATGTCATGGTATATTGTTGTGTGAGGTAGAGGAAGTAAGGACAGGGTCATGTCATTGTATATTGTTGTGTGAAGTAGAGGAAGTAAGGACAGGGTCGTGTCATGGTGTATTGTTGTGTGAAGTAGAGGAAGTAAGGACAGGGTCGTGTCATGGTGTATTGTTGTGTGAAGTAGAGGAAGTAAGGACAGGGTCGTGTCATGGTGTATTGTTATGTGAAGTAGAGGAAGTAAGGACAGGGTCGTGTCATTGTATTGTTGTGTGAAGTAGAGGAAGTTGTGCTTACACAACTGTTTGTTTGATTTCACAACTGTTTGTTTGATTACACAACTGTTTGTTTGATTACACAACTGTTTATCTGCTTATACAACTGTTTGTTTGCTTACACAACTGTTTGTTTGCTTACACAACTGTTGGTTGCTTACACAACTGTTTATCTGCTTATACAACTGTTTATTTGCTTACACAACTGTTTGTTTGCTTACACAACTGTTGATTTGCTTACACAACTGTTTATTTGGTTACATACCAAAAAAAACACCGTCGGCCCGCACTATATTTTCAAAAGCCATTGCCGGACAAGCAATTCTTTTATTTCTTTAAGCCTTAAACAAAAGATAGTGTTGCTTGATTGATTGCTAGACGTACACTTGCACTCACAGCATTGGCAGTTGAAACACTGGAAACTGGAAGCCTGTGCTTGATTACTTGCTAGACGTACACCTGCACTCATAGCATTGGCAGTTGAAACACTGGAGACTGGAAGCCTGTGCTTGATTGATTGCTAGACGTACACCTGCACTCACAGCATTGACAGTTGAAACACTGGAGACTGGAAGCCTGTGCTTGATTACTTGCTAGACGTACACCTGCACTCATAGCATTGGCAGTTGAAACACTGGAGACTGGAAGCCTGTGCTTGATTGATTGCTAGACGTACACCTGCACTCACAGCATTGACAGTTGAAACACTGGAGACTGGAAGCCTGTGCTTGATTGATTGCTAGACGTACACCTGCACTCATAGCATTGACAGTTGAAACACTGGAGACTGGAAGCCTGTGCTTGATTACTTGCTAGACGTACACCTGCACTCATAGCATTGACAGTTGAAACACTGGAGACTGGAAGCCTGTGCTTGATTACTTGCTAGACGTACACCTGCACTCATAGCATTGGCAGTTGAAACACTGGAGACTGGAAGCCTGTGCTTGATTACTTGCTAGACGTACACCTGCACTCACAGCATTGGCAGTTGAAACACTGGAGACTGGAAGCCTGTGCTTGATTGATTGCTAGACGTACACCTGCACTCACAGCATTGACAGTTGAAACACTGGAGACTGGAAGCCTGTGCTTGATTACTTGCTAGACGTACACCTGCACTCATAGCATTGACAGTTGAAACACTGGAGACTGGAAGCCTGTGCTTGATTACTTGCTAGACGTACACTTGCACTCACAGCATTGGCAGTTGAAACACTGGAGACTGGAAGCCTTTGCTTGATTACTTGCTAGACGTACACTTGCACTCACAGCATTGGCAGTTGAAACACTGGAGACTGGAAGCCTGTGCTTGATTACTTGCTAGACGTACACTTGCACTCACAGCATTGGCAGTTGAAACACTGGAGACTGGAAGCCTGTGCTTGATTACTTGCTAGACGTACACCTGCACTCATAGCATTGACAGTTGAAACACTGGAGACTGGAAGCCTTTGCTTGATTACTTGCTAGACGTACACCTGCACTCATAGCATTGACAGTTGAAACACTGGAGACTGGAAGCCTGTGCTTGATTACTTGCTAGACGTACACCTGCACTCATAGCATTGGCAGTTGAAACACTGGAGACTGGAAGCCTGTGCTTGATTTAGGGTTGAAAACTTGGGATACCCTTTGTCAGAATTTTCGTATTTCGTCGAAAAGTAGAAATTAAATGGGTAATCAGTCAGCCAATTATCATGACTATCTGGTGTATTTTATCTCTATTCTATTGTGATATACCCTGGACCCACTGTCATAAAGTAATGAATGAATGCTGTTCAATAATAGTAAGAATAGTGAGGCTGTTCGCCTATTGGTGATGCTGTGTACATGTCGTCGGGTGTGATTTCGTTTGTCTGCCATTCCGTTCCAGTTCGACAGTTGTATGCACCCGGGTCATACTTTTTTATGTAACCTTTGGATGACTATTTTTGACATATTTCCTTCAAATAGGGCTCAAATTGAAGCTATGGTGACGAATGGGTGCAGGGTATTTATCGCAATAGGGTAGAATTGAGATTCAAGGATGTCAGTGACATTGTGGCACATGTTGTTGCAGGTATCGCTACATGATGTACCTGATGAGCTACTGGGTCTTCTGTCTGCTGTCTGTGCTCGTCGGCATCCTGTGGTACAACTACTTCATCGCTCACTGCATCTACCTCTCCTTCGTCATGCTCATCGCCACCTACAACGGCGCCTGCTACTACCTGGATGTGTTCAGTGTCCGCCTGTTGAGGAAGCATTTGCAGAAGGAAAGCCAGATTCAGGCTGACAACTCTGATGTAGAGTGATCTGTTTGTCCACGTCTGCTCACTCCGTCTGCTCCTCACGACAGAGTGACCTTGAACTTGAGACAGTCCTATCCTCTCAGTGACTGGAATGTTTCTTCCACGGACATGATGTTGATGAAGCAAACCATGACATATTATTTATCATTTATTTATTATGAGATATTCTCAGTCATACCAGAAGACTTTGCTTTCAGTGTTTGCATAAATATTGTTCACATGTAATGAAAGAAAGTTTGAGTGGGTGCTGAAAGTGAAAATATAGTCACTCGTTCTTGTTCTTGTGAACTTTGTACATGTTCTTGTTGTGAGTAGAAGTCACTAATTTTAGAGACCAATTCCTTAATATTGTTTTCCTTCATTAGGGTCCTCAGTGTCAAGTCTTATTGTGACTGGAGGCCCTTGTTGACTTTCTGATCACAGATTAGGTCAAGGTTGACCAGATTTGGCCGGGGATGACTGAACCTGGCATTGCGTTGCACCCTGGGTCGGATATATTGTAATGAAAAGTTGAACCCAACGATAGATAGTCATGTGATAGCTTCCAGCAATGCATGTATTTAAGCCTTGGGCTAATTACGGGGTTTACATTTTTATATTTTATTAAGTCATTTTTTATTCAAGTTTAAACTCTTGGCTGAACGTGCTGAAAACAAGTAAATGTTAACACTTGGAACAGAATTTAAATATTTAATGAACATTTATGAAAAAATAGGTAACTTTAAACAAATGTAATAAAATGAAAGTCATCACATTGTGTGGTGGGTTGGATGGGCCGTGACGCACAATGATGTTATTATTCAGTCATACAGCCTCTCAGTTTCACCGGTTGCAGCGAGGGGCAGTCGGGTAGCCTAGTGGTTAAAGCGTTCGCTCGTCACGCCGAAGACCCGGGATCGATTCCCGACATGGGTACAATGTGTGAAGCCCATTTCTGGTGTCCCCCGCCGGCATTTTGCTGGAATATTGCTAAAAGCGGCGTAAAACCATACTCACTCACTCACTCACTCACTCACTGTTGCAGTGCGCCCCAGTATTCCCAGTACATGAGGAGACCAGCGTATGTTGAACATGTGGAACTCACAGTGAGGACCTGGCTCCAACTCGCCATTCATTAATATGCTCTTACATGTTTTAGAACAAACCCCAAATTTTAATTCAATTTTAAGCATATAAATTAGCATATTACCTTATCCGTCATGCATGGCCTAGTGTAGTGTACTGTGCCCCCATTCCACAAGGAGATCGTAGGGCTACGACTGTCGTAAGTCCATGTTAAAGTATGGCAGTTACAATCATCTTAGCGCTAAGATCACTTTGTCGAAAGGGCCCAGGAACGAACTTAATATTACTATTATGAAGTTATCTTTGCACATTTAAAACCTTTGTTCGAATGTATTGGACACTTGCACTGTTATTCCAATCAGCTTGTGTGGTATCATTTTGAAATAATTAGAAGAAGGTATTGAAGACAATTCATACTGTCGTGATCGATCATGTATCCTGGGACAGCAAGTTCATCCCAAATGGCCATCAGTTCTAAATATTGCAATACCATGACGGCTCCACATGCTTCATTTGACAACAAAATTATATCAGCATAAAATTATGATTGAATATTTTGATGAAAGTCATTTTTTTTGTAGCAGCATATATCATTTTGATATATAAAATCATATTTTCATATAGCCTATGTGTTCAGGGGGCTTTGAAGCGTCACCCTTGATTATGTCATAAAGCGTGTGGATAAGTATTGTTTAGGGGCACAAAAAAAAGGTGAGGCTCGAAAACAACTGATTTAGGGATGTATCACTTGTAAATGCCATTCAATGACTACATTATTAATGTTGTAAGTTCTGTACCTACGTAACAGGTTCATCCTGAACTATGACTTTGTTTAAATACTGTAAATCTTGAAATTAACGTAAACGGGAATTAAATGCGAAAAACGCAAGTGGTCTTTACTCGTATGAATTAAACTTTGCATATGTGTCTCTAAAATGACTATCAATAATAAGACGGCCTCACTGCTCGCTTTGGATAGTGGAAATACCAACTTGAATATAAACAAACAACGATATATTCCACATCACGGTTTATTGTTTTTACGGAAATTCTCTACTCGGCGCTAATAAGCGGTGATATTTGCTGTTTGACTGGATTAGGGTAAGGTTGGATTATGGTAAGGTTGGATTAAGGTAAGGTTGGATTAAGGTAAGGTCTTGAAGGAATGTGAGATATATCCTCTTGTGTGCAATGTCTAGTGCAATAAGACTAAAGTGAAATGTGCAATCCTAACATTCCATAACTATTGATGTTATTTCTCATAAACCATATCGAATTCCCTTCTTGTCTTTATTGATGCCTGGTCTGAGGCAAGGGAGTTAAGTGACTATAAAATTCCAGTTTCCGTCCTCGCTGAACTAGGCTGGAATTCTGGAGTTACATTTTGGCCGGACTAACAAGACTATGCAGAGTCCAATCAAAGTTGCGTAATGAAATCAATATGTTCGTAAACTGCCGTGCAGATTTTGGCCGATTGCAGGATTTGTTCAGCATGTGTACTGTCAACTTAGGGTCAACAAATATATTCCAAATCCTTTCATGTTTTTAATCAATTTTATGTACTTTGTGAAGTAAGACAATTATCAATCAGATCGTCTTCACTGGGTGCCGTGATTTTGTTTGAAGCAAATTCAAGTGATATGAGAGGTGGAATCTGATTGGTCAATAGGAGGGACATAGAACTTGTAGTAGCCAGTGGTGGCGCTACGATCAAATCTAGAAATTCCAGCCTAGTTCGGCAAGGGTGGAAACTGGACTCAGTCAGTCAGTAACTCCCTTGCCTAGAGAAGATGGATCTTGTAAATCCTCTGAGATGGTGAAGTGAATACGCTGTTTTGCACTGGTTAAAAATGTCTTGCATTTGTCATGACTGATTTTGTTTGCACTTTGAGGACTCAGAAAGTTTACATGAGGTCTTTTAAGTGAAAGAAGAACTTGTCTTTCAATATCATTTAACAAATATTGATTCTATTCAAAAGAATAATGTTTTCCATACATGTAGTTAAGGCAAGACAAATTCGATTTCTTGTTCACTGATTTTCTTGGTCATGATGTCACTACTATAGAATAATCTGCAATCAAAATTAAAAAATTATGTTACCATGGTTACAGGAAAGTATGCTTTTTTCATTCTCATATATAACCTCTTCACTACAGAAAAAGCTACAATCAAAATACAAAAATCTGTTACCATGGTTACAACAATCTCATGAAAGTCAGATCTTAGTGCTCACTACCGCTAAACACAGATCCGAGGACATCACATTACGTGTGACACCAGAACGACCTTCCATCTGACCAATCAGAACGTCGCTTACTAAATCAGGACAGTGAGAGTCGGAATGTGTTTTTTTAATCATGCAACCTCAAAAGGGTTAAATGGGGCATTATGAACAACATTTACAGGCTGCACGACCGACTTCCTCAAAATCATTATCTATCCCTCGCTTCAATTGAATTTAAACGGAAGGGACTTTCTGTAGCCCGTGGGAAGTACTGCCGTAGTCCCGGCCATCTGGTAATCATTTCACAATGTTCTTCTGTTCAATTTTCAAATTTTTAATCAGGACTTTTGCCAATATATTATGCAACTCGTATTTGGAATGGATGTCCCCAGTTTGAAAATAGTGCCATATACTTCGAAAAAGCTGCTTTCTGATTTGCTAATGTCGACTTCTTGTTATTGATTTCATTAGTAGGTCAAAGTTCGTGAAGGGTCGTTCTGACGTGACCCGTAATGGAATGTCATCCGATCTTTGTGAGAACTATGATCTGATTGGAATGAGATTGACGTTACAGGAGAGTATGCTTTTAGAACTTATTTTCATGACAGAATATGTGTTTTAATTTGATGTCCGATTACACTGTGACTTATTGCACATTAAGTGCCCGTGGTTCCATTGATGACACATCTCTTTGTTGTCTATCTTTACAACAGAGAAGTAGAAATATTATTAGTTATAATGCTGATCTGTTCTGACAATGAATAATATTGTGATTTAAATAGTATATGCCATGAAAACAGTGCCTTTGACAAATTGATATATTTTGTGGTTGATTTTATCATAGCCACAAGTTATTTCTTTTTTCATAGAAATATTTACCAGAATTGAAGATCATTCCCAAAATTGATGATATCGTGAATTTAGTCTTTTTTAGCAGTTAGATTACAAAATGGTGAAATCATTTCTTAACACATTCTATGCAGTGACCGTTGTGCGATATGTATATATTTCTATGACATGTGATACTCATAAACACAAAACCAAATATTTTTTGGGGAAAGATGGTTGTCAATGTCAAGTATCTTTGATATAATGCAAAAGTTAATATATTTTTGTTTCTGTTGTGTGAATATTTTAAATTTGTTTTTAATGTGATGTAAATATTGTATATACATGTTTACATGCACGTCAACACATACATAGTACCAGGTGATATTAGGTCATGTTTGTCACAGCAGTTTGACAGTTGTTCATATAAAATAAATTAAATATTTATGTCACGTTTTTTGTTATGTACAAGTTAAAAATGTTGCTGAAGCGTTATTGCATACACAATGTGAAGAATCATGTTATGTGGGATGTGAAGTGAGGTTTCTAGTTTACAAATGTTCCTGAACCAATGCTTGCAGGGAAAGGCTACTATATAGTCTGACTCAGTGTCTTCATTGATTGCATGACACTCTGTGGGGAGTGGTGAATCAAATTATCAATCATCTCTGGTGTATCTGTCCCAGACTCAACTAGTAACAGGCACTGGTGTATCTGTCCCAGACTCAACTAGTTACAGGCTGAGGTGTATCTGTCCAAGACCCAACTAGTTACAGGCTCTGTTACATCTGTCCCAGACTCAACTAGTTACAGGCTCTGGTGTATCTGTCCCAGACTCAACTAGTTACAGGCTCTGTTACATCTGTCCCAGACTCAACTAGTTACAGGCTCTGTTACATCTGTCCCAGACTCAACTAGTTACAGGCTCTGGTGTATCTGTCCCAGACTCAACTAGTTACAGGCTCTGTTACATCTGTCCCAGACTCAACTAGTTACAGGCTCAGGTGTATCTGTCCCAGACTCAACTAGTTACAGGCCCTGGTGTATCTGTCCAAGACCCAACTAGTTACAGGCTCTGTTACATCTGTCCCAGACTCAACTAGTTACAGGCTCTGTTACATCTGTCCCAGACTCAACTAGTTACAGGCTCTGTTACATCTGTCCCAGACTCAACTAGTTACAGGCTCTGGTGTATCTGTCCCAGACTCAACTAGTTACAGGCTCTGTTACATCTGTCCCAGACTCAACTAGTTACAGGCTGAGGTGTATCTGTCCAAGACCCAACTAGTTACAGGCCCTGGTGTATCTGTCCCAGACTCAACTAGTTACAGGCTCTGGTGTATCTGTCCCAGACTCAACTAGTTACAGGCTCTGTTACATCTGTCCCAGACTCAACTAGTTACAGGCTGAGGTGTATCTGTCCAAGACCCAACTAGTTACAGGCTCTGTTACATCTGTCCCAGACTCAACTAGTTACAGGCTCAGGTGTATCTGTCCCAGACTCAACTAGTTACAGGCCCTGGTGTATCTGTCCCAGACTCAACTAGTTACAGGCTGAGGTGTATCTGTCCAAGACCCAACTAGTTACAGGCCCTGGTGTATCTGTCCCAGACTCAACTAGTTACAGGCTGAGGTGTATCTGTCCCAGACTCAACTAGTTACAGGCTCAGGTGTATCTGTCCCAGACTCAACTAGTTACAGGCTCTGGTGTATCTGTCCCAGACTCAACTAGTTACAGGCTCTGGTGTATCTGTCCCAGACTCAACTAGTTACAGGCTCTGTTACATCTGTCCCAGACTCAACTAGTTACAGGCCCTGGTGTATCTGTCCCAGACTCAACTAGTTACAGGCTGAGGTGTATCTGTCCAAGACCCAACTAGTTACAGGCTCTGTTACATCTGTCCCAGACTCAACTAGTTACAGGCTCTGGTGTATCTGTCCCAGACTCAACTAGTTACAGGCTGAGGTGTATCTGTCCAAGACCCAACTAGTTACAGGCTCTGTTACATCTGTCCCAGACTCAACTAGTTACAGGCTCTGGTGTATCTGTCCCAGACTCAACTAGTTACAGGCTCTGTTACATCTGTCCCAGACTCAACTAGTTACAGGCCCTGGTGTATCTGTCCCAGACTCAACTAGTTACAGGCTCTGGTGTATCTGTCCCAGACTCAACTAGTTACAGGCTCAGGTGTATCTGTCCCAGGCTCAACTAGTTACAGGCCCTGGTGTATCTGTCCCAGACTCAACTAGTTACAGGCTCTGGTGTATCTGTCCCAGACTCAACTAGTTACAGGCTCTGTTACATCTGTCCCAGACTCAACTAGTTACAGGCTCTGGTGTATCTGTCCCAGACTCAACTAGTTACAGGCTGAGGTGTATCTGTCCCAGACTCAACTAGTTACAGGCCCTTGTGTATCTGTCCCATACTCAACTAGTTACAGGCTCTGTTACATCTGTTCCAGACTCAACTAGTTACAGGCTCTGGTGTATCTGTCCCAGACTCAACTAGTTACAGGCTCTGTTACATCTGTCCCAGACTCAACTAGTTACAGGCTCTGTTACATCTGTCCCAGACTCAACTAGTTACAGGCTCTGGTGTATCTGTCCCAGACTCAACTAGTTACAGGCCCTGATGTATCTGTCCCAGACTCAACTAGTTACAGGCTCAGGTGTATCTGTCCCAGACTCAACTAGTTACAGGCCCTGGTGTATCTGTCCCAGACTCAACTAGTTACAGGCTCTGGTGTATCTGTCCCAGACTCAACTAGTTACAGGCTCAGGTGTATCTGTCCCAGGCTCAACTAGTTACAGGCCCTGGTGTATCTGTCCCAGACTCAACTAGTTACAGGCTCTGGTGTATCTGTCCCAGACTCAACTAGTTACAGGCTCTGTTACATCTGTCCCAGACTCAACTAGTTACAGGCTCAGGTGTATCTGTCCCAGACTCAACTAGTTACAGGCCCTGGTGTATCTGTCCCAGACTCAACTAGTTACAGGCCCTGGTGTATCTGTCCCAGACTCAACTAGTTACAGGCCCTTGTGTATCTGTCCCATACTCAACTAGTTACAGGCTCTGTTACATCTGTTCCAGACTCAACTAGTTACAGGCTCTGTTACATCTGTCCCAGACTCAACTAGATACAGGCCCTGGTGTATCTGTCCCATTCTCAACTAGTTACAGGCTCTGTTACATCTGTCCCAGACTCATCTAGTTACAGGCCCTGGTGTATCTGTCCCAGACTCAACTAGTTACAGGCTGAGGTGTATCTGTCCCAGACTCAACTAGTTACAGGCTCTGGTGTATCTGTCCCAGACTCAACTAGTTACAGGCCCTGGTGTATCTGTCCCAGACTCAACTAGTTACAGGCTCAGGTGTATCTGTCCCAGACTCAACTAGTTACAGGCCCTGGTGTATCTGTCCCAGACTCAACTAGTTACAGGCTCTGGTGTATCTGTCCCAGACTCAACTAGTTACAGGCTCTGTTACATCTGTCCCAGACTCAACTAGTTACAGGCCCTGGTGTATCTGTCCCAGACTCAACTAGTTACAGGCTCTGGTGTATCTGTCCCAGACTCAACTAGTTACAGGCTCAGGTGTATCTGTCCCAGACTCAACTAGTTACAGGCTCTGGGGTATCTGTCCCAGATTCAACTAGTTACAGGCTGAGGTGTATCTGTCCCAGACTCAACTAGTTACAGGCCCTGGTGTATCTGTCCCAGACTCAACTAGTTACAGGCTCTGGTGTATCTGTCCCAGACTCAACTAGTTACAGGCTCTGGTGTATCTGTCCCAGACTCAACTAGTTACAGGCCCTGGTGTATCTGTCCCATTCTCAACTAGTTACAGGCTCTGGTGTATCTGTCCCAGACTCAACTAGTTACAGGCTCTGGTGTATCTGTCCCACACTCAACTAGTTACAGGCCCTTGTGTATCTGTCCCAGACTCAACTAGTTACAGGCTCAGGTGTATCTGTCCCATACTCAACTAGTTACAGGCCCTGGTGTATCTGTCCCAGACTCAACTAGTTACAGGCTCAGGTGTATCTGTCCCATACTCAACTAGTTACAGGCCCTGGTGTATCTGTCCCAGACTCAACTAGTTACAGGCTGAGGTGTATCTGTCCCAGACTCAACTAGTTACAGGCCCTGGTGTATCTGTCCCAGACTCAACTAGTTACAGGCTGAGGTGTATCTGTCCCATACTCAACTAGTTACAGGCCCTGGTGTATCTGTCCCATACTCAACTAGTTACAGGCCCTGGTGTATCTGTCCCATACTCAACTAGTTACAGGCTCTGTTACATCTGTCCCAGACTCATCTAGTTACAGGCCCTGGTGTATCTGTCCCAGACTCAACTAGTTACAGGATGAGGTGTATCTGTCCCAGACTCAACTAGTTACAGGCTGAGGTGTATCTGTCCCAGACTCAACTAGTTACAGGCTCTGGTGTATCTGTCCCATACTCAACTAGTTACAGGCTCTGTTACATCTGTCCCAGACTCATCTAGTTACAGGCCCTGGTGTATCTGTCCCAGACTCAACTAGTTACAGGCTCAGGTGTATCTGTCCCAGACCCAACTAGTTACAGGCTGAGGTGTATCTGTCCCAGACTCAACTAGTTACAGGCTCTGGTGTATCTGTCCCAGACTCAACTAGTTACAGGCTCTGGTGTATCTGTCCCAGACTCAACTAGTTACAGGCTGAGGTGTATCTGTCCCAGACTCAACTAGTTACAGGCTCTGGTGTATCTGTCCCATACTCAACTAGTTACAGGCTCTGTTACATCTGTCCCAGACTCATCTAGTTACAGGCCCTGGTGTATCTGTCCCAGACTCAACTAGTTACAGGCTGAGGTGTATCTGTCCCAGACTCAACTAGTTACAGGCCCTGGTGTATCTGTCCCAGACTCAACTAGTTACAGGCTCTGGTGCTTCATTTAACAACTTTCACTGATTGACTGACTCACTCACTCTTTCGTACTCTCTGCCACCCACCCACCTATTTAACCACTCATTTTCCCACTCGTTCACTAACCCAAACACCCACCCACCCACTCACTCACTTACTCACTCATTCATCCACTCACACAGCCACCCACTCGTTTAGCTTTGTAATTGCTATCTCACCCTTGTCAATGGAGCTGCACAACTGACCGTATATATGAATGTCGTTTTTTGTGTGTAAGGGATTACAGAATGAAATAATGAACATATATATTGACAAATGTATGCAAAAGGGGGGGAAATCAGTATCTATTTCCTGATCTTGTCCCTGTTACAAGGATAGTCTCAGGAATTGCATCTTGGTCATTTGTGGTGAAGCTGCTGAGATACATGCCATGTTTATGCCTTTACATTAAAATATTTGAACAAATCATTTGTGTGTCACATCTCTTCTCATTGAAGGTTTCTCTTCATTGCAAGTACTTGTTTGTGTCCCCCGTGGATATTCCAGGACAGAATTGGTCCTCTGCAACCTAAGCTTGTCATTACAGACAGGTGGTTTCAATGCATCATCATACACCTATGGGTGGGATGGTGTTCATGATATCAACCACTGGTTTGTCTGGTTCACTAGATCTTATTGATGAGTACAGCCTTGCCCTTGTCATGGGACACATGTTGTCTGAGAGTAATGTACACAGAACTGTGTTACATGTGCAGATATATGTCCATCTGGACTGGTGTCGTGGTAACAGAACTGTGTTACCGGTACATGTGCAGATATATGTCCATCTGGACTGGTGTCATGGTAACAGAACTGTGTTACATGTGCCGATATATGTCCATCTGGACTGGTGTCATGGTAACAGAACTGTGTGACGTGCAGATATATGTCCATCTGGACTGGTGTCATGGTAACAGAACTGTGTGACGTGCAGATATATGTCCATCTGGACTGGTGTCATGGTAACAGATCTGTGTTACATGTGCCGATATATGTCCATCTGGACTGGTGTCATGGTAACAGAACTGTGTGACGTGCAGATATATGTCCATCTGGACTGGTGTCATGGTAACAGATCTGTGTTACATGTGCAGATATATGTCCATCTGGACTGGTGTCATGGTAACAGATCTGTGTTACATGTGCCGATATATGTCCATCTGGACTGGTGTCATGGTAACAGAACTGTGTGACGTGCAGATATATGTCCATCTGGACTGGTGTCATGGTAACAGATCTGTGTTACATTACAGATATATGTCCATCTGGACTGGTGTCATGGTAACAGAACTGTGTGACATGTTCAGATATATGTCTATCTGGACTGGTATCATGGTAACAGATCTGTGTTACATTACAAATATATGTCCATCTGGACTGGTGTCATGGTAACAGAACTGTGTTACATGTGCAGTTATATGTCCATCTGAACTGGTGTCATGGTAACAGAACTGTGATATGTGTATATATTGGAGAGCTACTCGATAAATTGCAAAGAATTATGAAGAACGAAGCGTGGTTGATTTCACGAATAAATATTGTTCTGGAGATTTCTGGAGATTCGAACATGCGCTCGCAACTTTCTGACGTAGTAAATTGGACGACGTTATGTTTGAGAGGGAAGTGTTGTTGTTCACAATAGATGTAGCAGGGCAAAGTAGATGTACGCAATGGCCTAACGATGGCATTCAAAAGCAGGAGAGGTATTTGGAGAATAGGTAAAAACAAGAAAGAAGTGAGCAAAGCTCACATACCCCCGTTATCCCCGCTGGTCAACAACAAATAGTAAATAGTTTGTTAATTAATGAAATATACCATGACGATGCATTATGTTTGAAATGAACACATGTTTTTGCAAATATATTTCAATCTAGTGTGGGATAATCAATGCTTAGCACAACATACATTCTTGGAATCCTTTGATACTGGAAATTAACTACAAAGCATGACGCATACTTATTATACATTAAATGAAAAAGAGCAAAAGAGAATTACCGTAGTTCGTCTATCAAAAATCTGCCTCCAATAAATGTTGGGTGATTACAGAGTTTCAATGAAAACATTCTGATCTCTACTGCGGTATCAAGGTCTGCCATAATTAGTGAAAGCCGGGCATATGAGGAAATACAGTATTTGTAAAATGACTCCCAAAACTAACTACCTGATTTGTTAAGACTGCTAGTTTCTTATATTGAACTTGACTTGTACTGCACTATGGTCAGAGTAGTAGACTGGGAAAACTCTTTGATCTGCAGTTGAGCTTGATCTCAGGTAAGCATGATCTCAGGTAAGCATGGTCGATGCAGGATCCAGCAATGTGTGTGGGTCCTACATCAAGTGATCTATACTGGTATGAGTCAAACAGTTCAACAAGCTGTCTTTGTTTAGATGGAGAAGCATCCTCAGAAATGTTAAAATCTCCAACAACTAGGGATTGCTGAAACATGGGTAGGCCTACAAGCACAGTGTTTAATCTGTCAATGAAATCTGAGAATGAGATGAATGGAGGTCTTATATCACAGTCACACACAACAGAGTATCAGTATCAGCATCTACCGAGCTTCCGACAGAGAGAGTGAGATATTCTATCTCCATCGTCTCATTGTTAGAATGTGTTGACACAAACCAGCTTGAGGATACATACTGCAGCACACCTCCTCTTGTCAATAGTGACTGTTTCAGCTTCTTGTAACAGCTGTGTCTATCACTTCTGTACAGGGCAAATCCAGGCAAATCATATTTTGATGAATTGTGTTTGGTGTTAGCCATGATTCAGTGAGGGCAAGAATGTCTGTCGACAGAAGTTTATCATCATGCCTGATGTCCACATGGTGTGCCTTAAGTGAATTCACATTCAGACATGTCACAATTATGTATTTCTGTTCTGGGTCTGGTTGCATCATAGTAGGAACAGCAAGATTTGATGAAGCTAGGATGCATAGTTAAAAAGTTATGGGCCGTACAAAACACCCACCCTAAAAGTTTAAGTTTCTAATGTTTCCATGGAAATGACAAAAATTAAAAAATTCAGAATCTTCAAACTAGCAAAAGGCACAAGTACTCATTGTGGTTAATGTGTGTAGAAAGTTTGATGAAGCTAGGCTGCATAGTTAAAAAGTTATGGGCCGTACAAAACATCCACCCTAAAAGTTTAAGTTTCTAATGTTTCCATGGAAATAGCAAAAATTAAAAAATTCAGAATCTTCAAACTAGCAAAAGGCACAAGTACTTATTGTGGTTAATGTGTGTAGAAAGTTTGATGAAGCTAGGATTTATAGTTAAAAAGATATGGGCCGTACAAAACACCCACCCTAAAAGTTTAAGTTTCTTAATGTGTCCATGGAAACGGCAAAAATTAAAAAATTCAGAATCTTCAAACTAGCGAAAGGCACAAGTACTCATTGTGGTTAATGTGTGTAGAAAGTTTGATGAAGCTAGGATTTATAGTTAAAAAGTTATGGGCCGTACAAAACACCCACCCTAAAAGTTTAAGTTTCTAATGTTTCCATGGAAATGGCAAAAATTAAAAAATTCAGAATCTTCAAGCTAGCAAAAGGCACAAGTACTCATTGTGGTTAATGTGTGTAGAAAGTTTGATGAAGCTAGGACGAATAGTTAAAAAGTTATGGGCCGTACAAAACACCCACCCTAAAAGTTTAAGTTTCTAATGTTTCCATGGAAATGGCAAAAATTAAAAAATTCAGAATCTTCAAACTAGCAAAAGGCACAAGTCCGCATTGTGGTTAATGTGTGTAGAAAGTTTGGTGAAGCTAGGATTTATAGTTAAAAAGATATGGGCCGTACAAAACACCCACCCTAAAAGTTTAAGTTTCTTAATGTGTCCATGGAAATGGCAAAAATTAAAAAATTCTGAATCTTCAAACTAGCAAAAGGCACAAGTACGCATTGTGGTTAATGTGTGTAGAAAGTTTGGTGAAGCTAGGATTTATAGTTAAAAAGATATGGGCCGTACAAAACACCCACCCTAAAAGTTTAAGTTTCTTAATGTGTCCATGGAAACGGCAAAAATTAAAAAAATCAGAATCTTCAAACTAGCAAAAGGCACAAGTACTCATTGTGGTTAATGTGTGTAGAAAGTTTGATGAAGCTAGGATGCATAGTTAAAAAGTTATGGGCCGTACAAAACACCCACCCGAAAGTTTAAGTTTCTAATGTTTCCATGGAAATGGCAAAAATTAAAAAATTCTGAATCTTCAAACTAGCAAAAGGCACAAGTACTCATTGTGGTTAATGTGTGTAGAAAGTTTGATGAAGCTAGGACGCATAGTTAAAAAAATATGGGCCGTACAAAACACCCACCCTAAAAGTTTAAGTTTCTAATGTTTCCATGGAAATGGCAAAAATTAAAAAATTCTGAATCTTCAAACTAGCAAAAGGCACAAGTACTCATTGTGGTTAATGTGTGTAGAAAGTTTGATGAAGCTAGAATTTATAGTTAAAAAGATATGGG
The DNA here is from genome assembly GCF_023055435.1 of Haliotis rufescens. Classification (NCBI taxonomy): domain Eukaryota; kingdom Metazoa; phylum Mollusca; class Gastropoda; order Lepetellida; family Haliotidae; genus Haliotis; species Haliotis rufescens. Next base: position 723,130 of record NW_025964101.1, read on the forward strand.
CCGTACAAAACACCCACCCTAAAAGTTTAAGTTTCTTAATGTGTCCATGGAAATGGCAAAAATTTAAAAATTCAGAATCTTCAAACTAGCAAAAGGCACAAGTACTCATTGTGGTTAATGTGTGTAGAAAGTTTGATGAAGCTAGGATGCATAGTTAAAAAGTTATGGGCCGTACAAAACACCCACCCTAAAGTTTAAGTTTCTAATGTTTCAATGGAAATGGCAAAAATTAAAAAATTCAGAATCTTCAAACTAGCAAAAGGCACAAGTACTCATTGTGGTTAATGTGTGTAGAAAGTTTGATGAAGCTAGGATTTATAGTTAAAAAGTTATGGGCCGTACAAAACACCCACCCTAAAAGTTTAAGTTTCTAATGTTTCCATGGAAATGGCAAAAATTAAAAAATTCTGAATCTTCAAACTAGCAAAAGGCACAAGTACGCATTGTGGTTAATGTGTGTAGAAAGTTTGGTGAAGCTAGGATTTATAGTTAAAAAGATATGGGCCGTACAAAACACCCATCCTAAAAGTTTAAGTTTCTTAATGTGTCCATGGAAATGGCAAAAATTAAAAAATTCAGAATCTTCAAACTAGCAAAAGGCACAAGTACTCATTGTGGTTAATGTGTGTAGAAAGTTTGGTGAAGCTAGGGTGCATAGTTAAAAAGTTATGGGTCGTACAAAAGCTCGGACGGAAGGACGGACGGACGGACGGAACGCTATAAACCCCCGATTTACTTCGTAAACAGGGGTATAATAATCGACGTGAAAATTGTTAGAAAATCCGGGAAATACCAAACGGAACCCCCTTTTCATAAAAATAGACGTGTCCAACATTGCCGAGGTCGGATTGTATTCAGGGAGTCATCCTAACTTGAATATTTTGTCAAAGCTAGTACATTTTATTAACTTCCTTAAAGAGGCTGTACAAAATGTTGACATCTCCTACATACGAAATAAACGACTCGTCGTCGTTATTTATCGTACAATAAAACACTGCCGGGAGAATAAAACACTCGGGGCTACGTCCATCGTGGTTTATTCTCCCTGTGCGCAGTGTTTTATGCGACGATAAACAACTCCCACTCGTCGTATATTTTGTAGATATATGTCCGCCTGGGCTGGTGCCATAGTAACCGGTAACAGAACCTTGGTGGGTGTGTTTTTCCCCAAACCATCCCAGGCTACCACAAGAATATCAAATGGTCCCTCAGAGGATCGGGTGGTCAGGCTTCGTCGATGGCGTCTAATTGGACGTTGCTCATAATATCATTGGTTGTCTGGCCCAAATTCAAATGAGGTACAGGCCACAGTGGGAATATTGATGGATGTGGTGCAAAATAACTAGCAGATAAACAATCTCGAGGTGACGACCATGGTGCAATACCATCTGTGACTGACATAGTTTCCCTTGGGGTTCGAAGTGTGGATCAAAGTACTGGTCTGAGACCGGAGTCAAAGTCCAGCATGGCCATGTGTCTGTGAATGTAAACATCGCGTTTCCGTGTTCTACATCTGTATGACAGCAATAACGTCAGATGACACACAAATCAAAGGTCGCCGACATGAAGTTCAGAGTCTGGGCCATGTTTGTACACAATCGCACGTGCTGGACCACATGCCCGGTAGGGTGATGCGGGACACCTTTCGTTCATATGTAGTGGGTTACAGACTTTTGCAAATTAATTAAATTAATTGGATAAATAATAAAAAAAATTTGTGTTGCCCATTTTTACATTTTATTTGATGAGTTATGCTTCAGTTGGTTGGTTTAGCGACAAAGAAGACGCTAATGCTGTTTACAGTGCAGGGTGTTTACTAGTTTGTAGTCGTAAGAGGCTAGTAACGGGATCGGGTGGTCAGGCCCATGCTCGACGCATGTCATCGTATCCCAATTGCGTAGATCGATGCCCATGATGTCAATCACGCCGCACTCAACAATATTCCAGCAATATGACGGCGGTCTGTAAATAATCAAGTCTGGAACATGATCAACTCAACTGGGGTAAGATGAAAAGCACCAACCAAGTCTCCGAGCCCGACCACCCGATCCCCACAATCATTAAACGACAAGCAAAGTGGCATCTTACGACAAGCATGGCTTTCTGGGGACCTCTGACCTAACCCTGAATCCCCCTCGGTCACTTTTGTTGCTTTGTTGTTTGACGCCGCACTCAGCAATATTCCAGCTACGAGTATATGACGGCGGTCTGTAAATAATCGAGTCTGGACCAGACAATCCAGTAATTGACATCATGAACATCAATCCACGCAATTGGGATACGATGACATGCATCAACCAAGTCGGCGAGCCTGACAACGTGATCCCGTTAGTCACTTCTCACAAGCATAGTCGCCTTTTACGGCAAGCATGGGTTGCTGAAGACCATTCTACCCCGGATCTTCACGGGTCTTCTTAGGTCACTGGTTCAGTACACATATTTTGTCTGTAATAGGTGGAACCGAACAATCTTACATTTTTCAAGACTGCCAGCATGCCTAGCAAATAATGTTTAATTTATTTTTCAAATACAGAAGTTTGACTATTCTATTGTTATAAATATCCCTCACATATATTTCTCACTAAAAACTTAAAAAAATAAGTGATTGTACTGGAGATTGCTGGAGATTTAGCCTCAGTTGGCTCCATCTGGTGATATTGTCTCAGTGGGAGCCCCTATGGGATTCTGTGTCAGTAGGCGCCGACAGGGAACTGTCTCAGTGGAAGCCCACAGGGGCTAAATACCAGTAGGCGCCTGCAGGGGATATTGTATTAGTGGGCGCCTGCAGGGGATATTGTCTTAGTGGGCACCTGCAGGGGATATTGTCTTAGTGGGCACCTGCAGGGACTTTTGACTGAGTGGGCACCTGTAGGGGATTTTGTCTCAGTGAGCTTCTGCTGGGAGTTATGTCCTGCACTCAAAACCCTTCTCACTGCGGCATTTCCGTCATCGAACATCAATAATGTAAGCATGGTTGTAATAATGAAGTCAAGTTTTCGATAGATATTTAGAAGCTGGAAGAACATAAAGACCTGAAATGTTTATTGATAACATCTTTATTCAATGGTTCGATCCCTGGCTGTGGCACAACAAAAGACATCAGAAGTAGGTACTTGTTACCCTACCTGTATATACTCCTATATTCCTGAATATACCCCTATATTCCTGCATATACCTCTATATTGCTGCATATAGTCATATATTGCTGCATATACCCCTATATTCCTGCATATACCAATTTATTGCTGCATCTTCCCATATGTTCCTGCATATATCCCCATATTCCTGCATATACCCGTTCCTGCATATACCCCTATGTTCCTGCATTTACCCCTATGTTCCTGCATTTACCCCTATATTCCAGCATATACCCCTGTATTCCTGCATATACCCCCATATTCCTGCATATACCCCTATGTTCCTGCATATACCTCTATATTCCTGCATATACTCCTATATTGCTGCATATACCCCTATATTGCTGCATATACCCCTATATTCCTGCATATACCAATTTATTGCTGCATCTACCCATATGTTCCTGCATATATCCCCATATTCCTGCATATACCCGTTCCTGCATATACCCCTATGTTCCTGCATTTACCCCTATGTTCCTGCATTTACCCCTATATTCCAGCATATACCCCTGTATTCCTGCATATACCCCCATATTCCTGCATATACCCCTATGTTCCTGCATATACCCCTATCTTCCTGCATATACCCCTATGTTCCTGCATATACCTCTATATTCCTGCATATACTCCTATATTGCTGCATATACCCCTATATTGCTGCATATACCCCTATATTCCTGCATATACCCATATGTTCCTGCATATACCCCTGCATAATTCCCCATATTCCTGCTTATACCCGTTCCTGCATATACCCCTGCATAATTCCCCATATTCCTGCTTATACCCGTTCCTGCATATACCCCTATGTTCCGGCATTTACCCCTATGTTCCTGCATTTACCCCTATATTCGTGCATATACCCCTGTATTCCTGCATATACCCCTATATTCCTGCATATACCCCTGTATTCCTGCATATACCCCTATGTTCCTGCATTTACCCCTATGTTCCTGCATATACCACTTTATTGATGCATATACCCCTATGTTCCTGCATTTACCCCTATGTTCCTGCATATACCCCTATATTCCTGCATATACCCCCATATTCCCGCATATACCCCTATGTTCCTGCATTTACCCCTATGTTCCTGCATATACCACTTTATTGATGCATATACCCCTATGTTCCTACATTTACCCCTATATTCCTGCATATACCCCTATGTTCCAGCATTTACCCCTATATTCCTGCATATACCCCTATGTTCCTGCATTTACCCCTATATTCCTGCATATACCCCTATATTCCTGCATATACCCCCATATTCCTGCATATACCCCTATGTTCCTGCATTTACCCCTATATTCCTGCATATACCCCTATGTTCCTGCATTTACCCCTATATTCCTGCATATACCCCTATATTCCTGCATATACCCCCATATTCCTGCATATACCCCTATGTTCCTGCATTTACCCCTATGTTCCTGCATATACCACTTTATTGATGCATATACCCCTATGTTCCTGCATTTACCCCTATATTCCTGCATATACCCCTACATTCCTGCATATACCCCCATATTCCTGCATATACCACTATATTGCTCCAAATACCCCTATATTTCTTCATATGCCTCTATATATCTGCATTTACCCCTATGTTCCTGCAACTCATGAAGATCCGGGGTAGAATAGGTCTTCAGAAACCAATGCTTGCCGAAAAAGGTGACTATGCTTGTAGTAAAAGAAGACAAACGGGATCGGGTGGTCAGACTTGCTGACTTGGTTGAGGCATGTCATCGTATCCCAATTGTGTGAATCAATGCTCATGATGTCAATCACTGGATTGTCTGGTGTCGACTTGATTATTTTCAGACCGCCGTCATATAGCTGGAATATTGCTGAGTGCAGTGATAAACAACACACCAACCAACACTGTTCCTGCATATACCCCTGTATTCCTGCATATACCCCTGTATTCCTGCATATACCCCTGTATTCCTGCATATACCCCTATATTCCTGCATATACCCCTGTATTCCTGCATATACCCCTGTATTCCTGCATATACCCCTATATTCCTGCATATACCCCTATATTCCTGCAAATACCCCTGTATTCCTGCATATACCCCTGAATTCCTGCATATACCCCTGTATTCCTGCATATACCCCTGTATTCCTGTATATACCCCTGTATTCCTGAATATACCCCTGTATTCCTGAATATACCCCTATGTTCCAGCATTTACCCCTATATTCCTGCACATCCCCGTGTATTCCTGCATATACCCCTATATTTCTGCAAATACCTCTATATTGTTTCATATACCCCTATGTTCCTGAATATACCCCTATATTCCTCTATATTGTTGCATATACCATATATTCAGGCTTTAACATATTCTAGTGTACCTTTATGTTCCTGCATATGCCTCAATATTCCCCCATGACCCTATTTACTTGTCACTGTATATGCATCTTTATACATGTATAGGTCCTATAGTCATGCATAGCCCCTATAGTCATGTAAAGCCCCTATAGTCATGTATAGCCCCTATAGTCATGTATAGCCCCTATAGTCATGTATAGGCCCTATAGTCATGTATAGCCCCTATAGGGTCATGTATAGGCCCTATTGTCATGTATTGCCCCTAAAGTCATGCATAGCCCCTATAGTCATGCATAGCCCCTAAAGTCATGCATAGCCCCTGTAGTCATGCATAGCCCCTATAGTCATGCATAGCCCCTGTAGTCATGCATAGCCCCTGTAGTCATGCATAGCCCCTCTAGTCATGCATAGCCCCTGTAGTCATGCATAGTCCCTATAGTCATGCATAGCCCCTGTAGTCATGCATAGCCCCTATAGTCATGCATAGCCCCTATAGTCATGCATAGCCCCTGTAGTCATGCATAGCCCCTATAGTCATGCATAGCCCCTATAGTCATGCATAGCCCCTGTAGTCATGCATAGCCCCTATAGTCATGCATAGCCCCTGTAGTCATGCATAGCCCCTGTAGTCATGCATAGCCCCTATAGTCATGCATAGCCCCTATAGTCATGCATAGCCCCTGTAGTCATGTATAGCCCCTGTAGTCATGCATAGCCCCTCTAGTCATGCATAGCCCCTGTAGTCATGCATAGCCCCTATAGTCATGCATAGCCCCTGTAGTCATGCATAGCCCCTATAGTCATGCATAGCCCCTGTAGTCATGCATAGCCCCTGTAGTCATGTATAGCCCCTGTAGTCATGCATAGCCCCACTAGTCATGCATAGCCCCTGTAGTCATGCATAGCCCCTGTAGTCATGCATAGCCCCTATAGTCATGCATAGCCCCTATAGTCATGCATAGCCCCTGTAGTCATGTATAGCCCCTGTAGTCATGCATAGCCCCTCTAGTCATGCATAGCCCCTGTAGTCATGCATAGCCCCTATAGTCATGCATAGCCCCTGTAATCATGCATAGCCCCTATAGTCATGCATAGCCCCTGTAGTCATGTAAAGCCCCTATAGTCATGTATAGCCCCTATAGTCATGCATAGCCCCTATAGTCATGCATAGCCCCTATAGTCATGTATATAGCCCCTATAGTCATGTATAGGCCCTATAGTCATGTATATAGCCCCTATAGTCATGTATATAGCCCCTATAGTCATGTATAGCCACTATAGTCATGTATAGCCCCTATAGTCATGCATAGCCCCTAAAGTCATGCATAGCCCCTAAAGTCATGTATAGCCCCTATAGTCATGTATAGCCCCTGTAGTCATGCATAGCCCCTAAAGTCATGCATAGCCCCTGTAGTCATGCATAGCCCCTATAGTCATGCATAGCCCCTGTAGTCATGTATAGCCCCTATAGTCATGCATAGCCCCTATAGTCATGCATAGCCCCTGTAGTCATGCATAGCCCTATAGTCATGTGTAGCCCCTAAAGTCATGTATAGCCCCTAAAGTCATGTATAGCCCCTATAGTCATGTATTGCCCCTATAGTCATGTATAGCCCCTATAGTCATGTATAGCCCCTATAGTCATGTATAGCCCCTATAGTCATGTATAGCCCTATATTCCCCAATTCGTCTCTACATTCCACACATGCAACTAAACAATACTATAACGGTAACGCTATTTTTGAGGACAGTATCATTGCAGAAGCCTAAGGTTTTCCATTAAGTGCACGACAAAGGAGGGCAGTTTAAAAGACCAAGGGCTTCTGCAAATGATTATGCCCTAAAAAATAGCGTTACCGTTATCATAGCTAAAATGGATGGAATTTGTTATTAAATAAAAAGAAACAACAATGTTTTGAAACATTTACTGCAATCGACATCAATGTCACTGACCAACTTTTACAAATATGGAAACGTCATAGAACAAACCAGATGACGTCACTATTGAACGTGACGTCACCTACCCCTATCCTATGTCATCACCTAACAATGGGCGTGATAATGGCCCGTCGTCAAGCAATATGAGGGCATCATCAAGTTACAGTGGCCCGCTCATTTTTGATAACATATGGGCGGTTTAATGATAATTCTATCCATTTTAGCCAAAAAAGTATATAGGTCCCAGGAATAATGGCAAACATTTTGTGATTTTACTTGAATTTATTGCTGCTGAGCAGACAGTAAAAATGAAATAAAGCTTATTCTGTAATACAGAACATGGACACCAAGTGTTAAAGACTTGAGACACATCATGATGATACAGACATCTACAGGGTGTACACTGTACATCTACACTGTAGACACAGCAATCACACAACACCAGGTATGAGGTGACAGGCTTAATGCTGGAACGTACAAACAAGTTTCTTGTGACGAATCGTCATGGCAACTCATTGAGTAGGTTGAACCCTAATGTACATACATGAGGTTAAAGTCAATAGAATTATACGTTTCTTGACAAAGCATGAATCTTTCAAATCAAATGCCTGAAGGACATCTAATTCACTTTTGAAAAGTGATTAATGTTTTTTTCGTTGGCTTACGGATCCGCCGACAAGGAAAATAACAAAATGAAAATACAATTTCAATGACTTTTCTCATTTTTAATCCCGCCGACTGTAATAGCATAATGAAAGGAATAAAGTTTACTTGAAATATCACGAAGGTCACAAAACATGCAAACAAAAGTAACGGAAACTAAATGAAGAATTGTGAATTAATAACCATTTCAAACATTGTGTTTAATGAGAAAAGTCTCAGTAGACCATGGCAGATTCTGCACAAACCTCAACAATACCATGAGACATGTTTGTGAGAAATTGTGAGAAATAGCATGGAAACCTTGCAGGTACATCAGATCACAGTCTTCTGTAGGCACTTGAACATACATCAACAGACCATACAAGGCTCTACATGTCAAGTTCCATTATTGTGGGGCACCTCCACTGGACGATAGTATTGCTCTACTGTTATGACTTGAACTTGAAATACACACAGACACAAATTCAAAAGAATAATAATATTATTTCCCATTTCAAACGTTCAGTTTTGGGGACAATGTGTAAAGAATGGCATAACATTTTCATTAATTTCCGAAGTATTGGAATTTTTTTTAACTTGTTATATTTGTCTATGAATATAGGGGTGGAATTCGGAGAAAAGATTGTCAGGTATTTGATAAGAACATATATCTCTGTTAGGGTCAGGTAATATAATTTTATTGTGTGCTCAAATGCCTATGTAGTGTATAATACTCAAGGTCAAATTTTACTGTTACTTGTCTGGTGAATTTAACAATTAAACCACTGCTTAACCTGTCAACGAGCAGTTAAAGTACACCCGAACCAGCAGACCCTAAGTAGTTCTAATCTCATTGTTGTATGTACACATGTCAGAGGGGTACACAAAGTACGTGATCTAGACTACCAGTTGTCGGACTTTCATTTTTGTGGAAGCCTCGGTGGCTGAGTGGGTTAGATCGCGGACTTTGTGTGCTGGCGATTAGGTGCCTCACTCTGTGCACTCAAATATAACGTTTGTTACGTATGTACACTTTGTCTATTTTCCTCCAACTCCTAATCCTGGTGAGACAATCCTTTACTAGGATTTAAAGGATATTCTACAATGGTCTACTCCTCGTTATCCCCTCTACTGACGCAGAGCAACACACATGCCAGACTCCTCGTTATCCCCTCTACTGACACGGAGCAACACACATGCCAGACTCCTCGTTATCCCCTCTACTGACACGGAGCAACACACATGCCAGACTCCTCGTTATCCCCTCTACTGACACGGAGCAACACACATGCCAGACTCCTCATTCTCACCTCTACTGACACGGAGCAACACACATTCCAGACTCCTCGTTATCCCCTCTACTGACACAGAGAAACACACATGCCTGCCAGTTTACCAACCCAATGAGACCCGTGGAGATCCGGGGTAGAAAAGGTCTTTAGTAACCCCTTCTTTTTGTCAAAGGCGACTATGCTTGTCGTAAGAGCCGACTAACGGGATCGGGCAGTGAGGCTCACTGACTTAGTTGATGCATGTCATCGTATCCCAATTTCGTGGATCGATGCTCATAATGTCAATCACTGGATTGTCTGGTCCAGACTCGTTTATTTACAGATTGCCATCATATAGCTGTAATATTGCTGAGTGTTGCATTAAACAACAAACCAAACCAAAACCAACCCAATGCTAGCTGAATATTTAGTGGTTAAAGTTAACTTGAAAACCTGTAATCTTACTGGTCGGCCAATTTATGTTCTTATCAAATACTGTTTGTCAAACATTCTCTGTCAGTAAAACAGATAAATAACATGATTTCTTTCTGCTGTCTGAGAGAGTGAGTTGGGTTTAACGTTGCTTTCAACAGTATTCCAGTTATATCACAGCATGTCGACTTAATGTGGGAGGAAAGCCCCAAGTGATGCAGGTCTGACGTTTACCTTTTGGTGAAACCAACAAGCACGGCTATGGTGCTGACAAACCTAGAACCACAATGGGGGCAAACCAGGATTTGAACCCACAATCATAGGTTTCTGCCGAGCCCAAGGGCCGCAACTCTGCACTGTGCTACCCATGCCCCCTCTAATGTTTACGTATGACTGATTAGGACAAATTTAGTCACAATTTCATTCAGTTGTTCGACATTTGGCTATCCCCACTAATTATGGCAAGTGTGTCAAATGGCAGGAACAGAGACGACCAGCACATCTGACTGGTGCATTTATGTAACTATTTCACAGACAGGGCCGGTATGAAAACATGACAACAAAAGAAATAGAAATAAAACAACCATTCCTGTTTTACTCTGATTGAAACTTGTCAGAGAAATAAAGAGGTAAACACATGGCATCTTGGAGGCTAAAGAACTAAATTTCTATCTAAGGATTTCCGCTATTCTGTATTCAGGGCATTAAACTATTTCTGAAACAGGTATTTCTTAAATCTTTATTAACTAAATTTACAGTATAAATATTGGTATACACGCCAATCTGGGCTGAGAACACAGGACAAGTCAGCAAACATCCTCAATGATGCAAGAACAGCCTCTGAACACAACGATGAAGTTGGATTAATGATATAACAAGCATGAAATACTCATATCCCCAGCCAATATAACATGTCCGGTTGTGTGCAAGGCATTAGCCCTCTGGAAACGACCACGACTGCCATTTTCATGTCATAGTTGTTGCAATGGAAACTCAAAAAATTTTTTTTTTAAAAACCCAAACTATCAAAAGGCACCAGTTTACCACTAGACATATCTATGTGCCAAGTTTAGTGAAGAAATATAATATAGTTTTCAAGATCTGCTCCAGAAAGTAGCACTACCGCCATTTTAAGTCTAAGTCAAAGTCATAGCCATGGAAACTCGAAAATCTTTTTTTTTTTTAAATCCGAAACTATTAAAAGGCACCACTTCACCACTAGACCTAGCTTTGTGCCAAGTTTGGTTAAGATATCTCTCATGGTTTTTGAGTTTTTGAGAAACAAACGTGACGGACGGACGGACAGCACCCATTCCTATATCCCCCTTCACTTCATGGCTGGGAACAATATTGACATTGGTTAAACATAACAGTTGATAATATAATGCATATCACATGGAGCTTGTAATGTAGTGGGGCCTGCGTGACTACCTATTTCTATTGTTTGTGGCCGGTGATGTGAAGTCCACCATGTTTGTACACAGGTCCAGGGCGACGTACATCCACCGGGAGTTGAAGGCCAGGGAGTAGACGGGGCTGCTGCACAGTCCGGTGTAGAACATCTGTGCAACAAACACATGGGGTTAGTGAGGGAGCTGGGTTGTTCGCTGCATTCATCAGTATTACAATATATAGAACAAGCCAAAGTGATGAATTTTCCAGATGTTTTCCCCGGGAGAGGTGAGGTCACATCCTCTCTCTCTCTCAGCATGCCTAGACACAGTATACCGACTCCGAGTCCACCAGTCCTTGTTTTAGCCCCTTTGTGCCGAGTGCCAGGCAGGGTAACAAGAAGTACCATCTTTAACATCTTTTGGTATGATGCAGCTGGGGATCGAACCCCGGACCTTCTCCTCTACCACTAGACCACGGAGGCGGTCTTCCCCGGGGTGAAACCCATGAGTAAAGATATGGGGATACACCTTGAATCATAAGATCCTGGCATTAGAAGGGATACAACACTGCAGATAAACTGCAGCATCTTAGACCAGTTGGCGCCTGTGACCAAAGTAAAACAAAATATTACTCCAATCAGAAAAGGGTACCGTGGTCATTGGCTGAGTTCCAGTCAAGTCTTAGAAACATTGTCATTGTACTTCATCAGTTCTTTAATCAGACCATCTTCAGCAGCAAAGCATGTGAGGTAACGCTGGGAGGATGGCAACCAATGATCTAGGTCAACAAGTTCATCCCACTCATGAACCCAACAGCAGATGAATAAGGGATCCTCGACAAGCAGATCCTAGCATGGCTAAGGGACACAACTCAGAACAGCGAAGTGCTTCACCTTACCCCAAGGGGCAACCATCAGACTGTTTTATGTTTGCTTAACACCACTATCAGCAATATTCCAGATTAATGAGGTTGGCCTGTATATACTCAAATCTTGACCAGAAAAACAACAATTGATATAATGAGCCTTGTGCCTTGTGTGATCATCCACAATATCCATTTAATTCTACTCTCAATTCCACTCTAAATTCTACTTCTGTGGTTACCAGTACCATGCAATCCATCAAATCACGAAGTCGTACTTCTTACGTTGCTGGGAATCTGTTCTAACCAAAAGCAGGACCACCCAATCCATTTAGTCACCTGTGATGACAAGTATATGTTGTTGGGGCCTAACCCAGAATCTGACAAAATTGGCGTAAACACCAGACTTCCAAGTGGAGCTCTTCACATTAACATAGAAAATCGCGGACAATCTTGCTATGTGACTTCAAGACCCATGAAAATCAGGGTTAGAATAGAACAATTGACTATGCTTGTAAGAGGCGACTTTCAAGAAATGGGTGGTCAGACTCGTTGACTTGGTTGATGCATGTCATCGCATCCCAATTGCATAGATTGATGCTCGTGATGTCAATCACTGGATTCTCTGGTCCTGACTTGTTTATTAACAGACCGCGGTCATATAACTGGAATATTGCTGAGTGTGGCGTTAAACAACAAACAAACTTCAAGTCTAAGCTCCACTACACCACTGACCTGCAAGGAGTTGGTGCAGCGCTTGTCCCACCGCCGCGTCATGCCGTGCCGCGCGGTGCCTGTCATGATGGCGTTGTCATTGTCGGTGGCCAGGCAGTACAAGGCCGAGTCAAACGGCTCCACCCATGTCGACACACTGGATAAATTAAAAGAATCATACAAATATTCAAAGGAACAACATTGATGATTTTTTGTGAAGTTCATACACAAAGTCAAGTTTGCAAAGGAAAACATTCCCTTTTAAGACTACACTATCCCTTCAAAACAAGCTTACAAGCATCTTTATTTCTTATTGATATAAGTAGAGTGAGTGAGTGAGTGAGTTTGGTTTTACGCCGCTTTTAGCAATATTCCAGCAATATCACGGCGGGGGACACCAGAAATGGGCTTCACACATTATATAAGTAGAGAAAAGAAGAAAACAAATGATAGAGAAGGAAAGGAGTGAAGAGAATGGAGAAGAAGAAGGAAGGACATAAGAGTGTCAGTGAGTGAGTGTGAGTTGGGTTTAACGCCTCTTTAATATGGGAGGAAAGCCCAAAGTGATGCAGGTCTCAGACGTTTACCACTTTAGTGAAACACACGAGCACGGGTATGGTGTTCACAAACCTAGAAACATAATCGGGGCGAACCGGGATTCGAACCTAAAACCATAGGTTTCTGGCCTGCCCAAGGGACGCAACTCGCAGCGCCTAAAATGACTGGGCCACCCGTGCCCCGAAGGCCATGAGAGAAAGGAGGACATCAAGACAGAGTTATTACCATGTATGAGTCCTCAGATCCCAGAGGCGGAGGCAGGTGTCATGGCCACAGGTCAGCAACGTGTAGGGAGATTCAAACTTCATGTCCAGGACTCCTGCCCCTCTCTTGTGGTCACTCCCCAGTTGGCTGACAACTTCCCCACTGCAACACATCCTCATCATCATCATCATGATCATTAGCATCATCATCATCCTCATAACTGACTGAAACATGGACCATTTCAATTCAAGCTGTTCATATGTAACATACCCCGTTAGGTTTTGGGGGAAAAACAAGTCCTCCTTCCTGGTGTTCGATATCCTAGATACCATTGTCAACAACTTAAAAATAAACACAAACAGTCTATTTACAGAGGTATTGTCTGCATGAATTTTTTATTATCAGCTATCCAACATTAACGGTGTGGAAGTGATGAAAAGCAGTGCCTTTGAGACACATTTCAACACACATTTCACTAACAGATGTGTGGAACACTTCTTGTGGAACACAGAATCTCAGACGTTACAAACACATTTACAGTCTGTGAAGTCAACCTAAATGTTTCACTAACTTCATCCGCAAAAATCTTCACCTAGAAATGCAGATTTCCCTAGGCCAAAAAGTGTGTGTGTGTTGTGTTTAACCCCGACCACCAGTATTTCAGTTACATCATGGCGTGAAAGCTGTGTGTGGGAGGAAAGGCCGAAGTGATGCAGTTTATCATTTTGGTGAAACCAACAAGCAAGAGTATGGTGCTGACAAACCTAGAAACATAAGAAGGGTGAATCTGGTTTTTCAAAAAAAAAAGTTTCCTGCATGGCCAAGGGACATAACTCTGCAAAGTGAATTATGGCACCCTATACAACAAGCCCCTTCCTAGTGCGTGACACCTTCGTTATAGTCTCAGTTACATCGCTGCCATCACTGTGGGCGCGGCCATTACAAGAATCTTGAAATCCCAAATGTAGTAACATTTATACTCTTGTTTATTTCTTAGGTGAATGCCATCATAGTGAATTTTGAAAAGGTTCATGACTGACCATATTTCCCAGATGAATTTACCTTTGTGTTTGTTTGATCAGAATGGGTGGAGATTGAAGATGAAAATCACCCAACTTCACCCTTACATTGTTACTATACCAATAACATGATAGTTGAAATGAAATAGAAAATCAAATTGACACACAAGGAAAATATATATAAATTAGTTGGGGTGAGAGTTTTAGGCGTCACGACTGTCATCATTTGTTTGAAAACATAATGGTCAGTTGGTTGCGAGTTCAACTCCAAGCAGGGTTGTAGCAATCTATCACAGTCGGGAGCATTGACTGGTGCCAGCGATAATATATAGAGAGCTTCACAAACGGGCTATCACTGTAAGGAGCTTGCCTAGACGACTGTGCCACCTTGTGTAACAATGTGACCGAGCCTACCTGTGGAGATCCCAGATCGTGACTGGAGGCACTCCACCACATCCAGACGAGCCTGACGCCACCAAACTGCAACATGCATATGGGTCTGTTAGTTACAAAGGTGTGTTCAGTCCGAACAATTAACAACAAAGGTGTGTTCAGTCCGAACAATTAACTACAAAGGTGTGTTCAGTCGGAACTATTAACTACAAAGGTGTGTTCAGTCAGAACTATTAACTACGAAGGTGTGTTCAGTCCGAACAATTAACTACGAAGGTGTGTTCAGTCCGAACAATTAACTACAAAGGTGTGTTCAGTCCGAACTATTAACTACAAAGGTGTGTTCAGTCCGAACTATTAACTACAAAGGTGTGTTCAGTCGGAACTATTAACTACAAAGGTGTGTTCAGTCCGAACAATTAACCACAAAGGTGTGTTCAGTCGGAACAATTAACCACAAAGGTGTGTTCAGTCCGAACAATTAACTACAAAGGTGTGTTCAGTCCGAACTATTAACCACAAAGGTGTGTTCAGTCCTAACTATTAACTACAAAGGTGTGTTCAGTCCGAACTATTAACTACAAAGGTGTGTTCAGTCCGAACTATTACCTACAAAGGTGTGTTCAGTCCGAACAATTAACTACAAAGGTGTGTTCAGTCCGAACAATTAACCACAAAGGTGTGTTCAGTCCTAACTATTACCTACAAAGGTGTGTTCAGTCCGAACTATTAACTACAAAGGTGTGTTCAGTCCGAACTATTACCTACAAAGATGTGTTAAGTCCGAACAATTAACTACAAAGGTGTGTTCAGTCCGAACAATTAACCACAAAGGTGTGTTCAGTCCGAACTATTACCTACAAAGGTGTGTTCAGTCCGAACTATTAACTACAAAGGTGTGTTCAGTCCAAACAATTAACCACAAAGGTGTGTTCAGTCCGAACTATTAACCACAAAGGTGTGTTCAGTCCGAACAATTAACCACAAAGGTGTGTTCAGTCCGAACTATTAACCACAAAGGTGTGTTCAGTCCTAACTATTAACTACAAAGGTGTGTTCAGTCCGAACTATTAACTACAAAGGTGTGTTCAGTCCGAACTATTACCTACAAAGGTGTGTTCAGTCCGAACAATTAACTACAAAGGTGTGTTCAGTCCGAACAATTAACCACAAAGGTGTGTTCAGTCCGAACAATTAACCACAAAGGTGTGTTCAGTCCGAACTATTAACCACAAAGGTGTGTTCAGTCCGAACAATTAACTACAAAGGTGTGTTCAGTCCGAACTATTAACCACAAAGGTGTGTTCAGTCCGAACTATTACCTACAAAGGTGTGTTCAGTCCGAACTATTAACTACAAAGGTGTGTTCAGTCCGAACAATTAACCACAAAGGTGTGTTCAGTCCGAACTATTAACTACAGAGGTGTGTTCAGTCCGAACTGGGATCAAACCCATAACGCCAGGCAGAAGCTCTATTCACTAGACAATAGAGGCTACAATGTAGTCACAGTAGATCACCTGGTTAGGTCACGGGAAATCAACATTTAAAAATGTTTCAAAAGCAGATACCATCTTCATCAAAATTAATGCATTAGTATCCATTATTAACATTATTAATACCATCAGGACATACCTTCCATGAGATGAAACAGCTAAAGACCAAACTCGGGCTCCCACGTTGAGCGTCTTCCTCAATCGGCTGTAGTTGCCGTCAGGCTGCATGGACGTCACCTGCAGCCAGTCAGTACAGCTTTACACTGTCTGTCAACATTCCTACATCACAATCAGGGAGACAGCGTATTGACTTCACACACATACACACGGGCAATGAAACCAGTCAGTACAGCTTTACACTGTCTGTCAACATTCCTACATCACAACCAGTCAGTACAGCTTTACACTGTCTGTCAACATTCCTACATCACAACCAGTCAGTACAGCTTTACACTGTCTGTCAACATTCCTACATCACAATCAGTCAGTACAGCTTTACACTGTCTGTCAACATTCCTACATCACAACCAGTCAGTACAGCTTTACACTGTCTGTCAACATTCCTACATCACAATCAGGGAGACAGCGTATTGACTTCACACACATACACACGGGCAATGAAACCAGTCAGTACAGCTTTACACTGTCTGTCAACATTCCTACATCACAATCAGGGAGACAGCGTATTGACGTCACACACACATACACACGGGCAATGAAACCAGTCAGTACAGCTTTACACTGTCTGTCAACATTCCTACATCACTATCAGGGAGACAGCGTATTGACTTCACACACACATACACACGGGCAATGAAACCAGTCAGTACAGCTTTACACTGTCTGTCAACATTCCTACATCACAATCAGGGAGACAGCGTATTGACTTCACACACACATACACACGGGCAATGAAACCAGTCAGTACAGCTTTACACTGTCTGTCAACATTCCTACATCACAATCAGGGAGACAGCGTATTGACTTCACACACACATACACACGGGCAATGAAACCAGTCAGTACAGGTTTACACTGTCTGTCAACATTCCTACATCAAAATCAGGGAGACAGCGTATTGACTTCACACACACATACACACGGGCAATGAAACCAGTCAGTACAGCTTTACACTGTCTGTCAACATTCCTACATCACAATCAGGGAGACAGCGTATTGACTTCACACACACATACACACGGGCAATGAAACCAGTCAGTACAGCTTTACACTGTCTGTCAACATTCCTACATCACAATCAGGGAGACAGCGTATTGACTTCACACACACATACACACGGGCAATGAAACCAGTCAGTACAGGTTTACACTGTCTGTCAACATTCCTACATCACAATCAGGGAGACAGCGTATTGACTTCACACACATACACACGGGCAATGAAACCAGTCAGTACAGCTTTACACTGTCTGTCAACATTCCTACATCACAATCAGGGAGACAGCGTATTGACTTCACACACATACACACGGGCAATGAAACCAGTCAGTACAGCTTTACACTGTCTGTCAACATTCCTACATCACAATCAGGGAGACACCGTATTGACTTCACACACACATACACACGGGCAATGAAACCAGTCAGTACAGCTTTACACTGTCTGTCAACATTCCTACATCACAATCAGGGAGACAGCGTATTGACGTCACACACATACACACGGGCAATGAAACCAGTCTAACACTCAAGTCTGCTTATATTTCCTAGCATATCCTTGATTATCCAGTGTATCATCTCCCCACTCTATTATGATTAATACTGGCATCACCACGGGTTCATTTTGGATGTGGCGTCACCAATTCCAACCCTTTTATCACAATCTTAGCACAGAATCTCTCTCACTTGGGCAGCTTGAACAACCAATCAAAACCCCTCTTCTGATTTGGCATAGATCTACATTTAAAATTGTGGTCTCAAAAAGCAAGCACTCCATGTATTTAAACAAGTCACATGACTGACACAATGAGTGACTTTGTAGGTGGACAAAGACAGGGAACGAATTCTTTTGCCACAAGACATTCCGATCTGTATTTGTAACAGCACACCAAAGTCGTTGCAAGTACTGGTCATATTACTGCTTGTTTAAATCATAGAAGAACAGTGTAATATGATTGGACAACTATTTTTAGTGTTGTTTTAATCGACTGAGAAATTCAAATTCCATTTGGGAATTTACTGACATTTGCTGTGCTGCCAACTTGGGGCCAAATATCTGCCTTTGGGCAGGTTCAGGCAAATCCCTGCAGGGGATACACTTAAAGACTTAAATCTAGTGAAAAGATGTTGAAAGATTAGTTTTTCTGTTTCCCTGCTAGTCACAGGGTACAAAACGACTAAATGCGTAATTTATTTCACAACATAAGTTTAAGAACGCATATTAGTGAATTCAAATTCAAAAACAAATACCCCGGTATGGCTCAAGAGAGATCAGGCTGACCTGCATTTTTAATTTTGTTAAATGATTGGAGGACATTTTTATTCTCAGCTTGACATAAAATTTCTGGTTTCTGATCAGTAGGACTGCAGGTATAGAGCAATACACTTTTCAACTGACTGGGATTGTAACACATTCTCCATGTTTTGAATACTGGGTAAAATAAGTATAACAAGGGCAAAAGTGGGCGTGGCTCACCAATACCCCGACCCGCCTAGTGTGTCAGTAGTTTCAAAGTAAATAATGGATAGGGTTAGGGTTTGAAAAATTCATAAAAAAATGGAAAATTAAAAAAAAAAATTCTTTTGACTGCACCCCTCCATATGACACAGATTATATGTACTAAGTTTGAGATGAATCCACTGACTAGTTTAAGAGAAATTGCGTGGACAAAGTTTTCAGACGTACGGACAGACGGAACCTTGGTATAACTATATACCCCGGTCGGGGGTATAACAAGGTTAATTACCATTTGTATCGCTTAACCTACACAGAAATTCATTCACAAAAGATGTTTCCCTTCAAAATTGATTGACAAAATGGCTGAAAGGAAGAAGTAATTTTTCTCTCATGTTGTTTGAGAATGTTGTTTGAGAAAGTTGTTTGCCCTGTATCCATGACTACAAAATGGCGGCGACTGCGCATGTTGAGTAATATTTACTTAAGTGTGTACAAAAATAGAATCTGCATGTGATCAGTGTCAATCACTGTCAAACATTTCAGCTCCCAATATACTGCAATACGTATTGCAACATAGATACCTGTTTCGCAATATACTGCAATACAATATATTTGCCAATACACAGCCCTACTATTTAGAACAGAAATTTAATGCGAGCAGAGATGGGAAACAGAAATAAATACAGACAGCCTTATAGCATATCTTGGCAGAAACATTGACAGAGTGACATGAGTTATCTACCTTGACCGTTGCATCCCTGGATCCTGACACAACCAGGGTCTCGATGATGTCCACACACTGTGCATCACTGGAGTGGAGCTTGTAGTTGAATAACTGACAGCCGGAAGATGTCTCCCATCCCATGACAGTACCATCCCTGTGTCGTGAGAGCAACAGAGGTCAATGGGAGATAACTCTCGTTAACTTAAGGGAGTTTGTGTACTGCCAGTTTGAACAGTATTTCATAATAATACACAAGGTAACTTTGATACAGAGGATCAACACGGCGAGAAGAAATTTTCATAATTATTGAAGTATTGCGTATGTACATATAACATGAGCGAGACAAATAAGGTTTCTTATAAAAGTTTGTTTACATCTTCCAACTAATACTCATCCCTGCAAATTGATCAAACCAAAAACAAATAAAGCAGGGCACATGGCGTGGTGCAGTCAGGGCAAGTCAGCATAGTCATAGATTTTATGTAAATGGTATAACTTTGGTGAAACACATGATTTAGCGTTGACCAGGGACTGTACTCCCTGTATCAGGGAATTTGCACCCCCGATCATCAGATCCCGACTTGACTAATGGATGAAGATCGAGGGACTGTTCCTAAACGTAATCTACATGTGGTGAGGTCAATTGAAGTGGGTTTTAACCATTCCATGTTCAGAATGTGTACAGGATTCTTACAGATGAACTTATTTTAGTTGACATCCATCACCGTCCATCTCACACAGCTTGGTGAGTAATTGAGTGAGTATGGTTTTATGCCGCTTTTAGCAATATTCCAGCAATATCATGGCAGGGGACACCAGAAACGGGCTTCTCACTTTGAACACATGGGGGGAATCGAACCCAGGCCTTCCCCGTGACAAGGATATGCTTTAACCACTAGGCTACCCGACCGCCCCTCACACAGCTTGGCAATCATCATGTGGGGAATCGAACCCAGGCCTTCGCTGTGATGAGGGAATGCTTTAACCACTAGGCTACCCGACCGCCCCTCACACAGCTTGGCAATCATCATGCTGATGACATATTCATGGATTGTTTTCCCATATAAAGTAAAATTACTGGTAAAATGTGGTAAACTTGATAATCTCATCTTGCAATTTGACCTGATTGTAGATAACGCGATAGTGCAGACTTCTAGTTACAACTTATCAGCTATAAACCGTTCAAGAAAACAATCACATTTACATTCATATAAAATCCCCTGAATTGGAACAGTTTCTCACAGTTGTTTGTTTGTTGTGTAACACCAGCAATCAGTCAGCAATAAGATATATCCAGGCATGCAAATAATCAAGTCTGGACCAGACAAACCAGAGTGCTGTATCATGAGCAACGTCCCTTGCTGTGGGGTTTATCAACCAGTAGTTTCCTCTTATAACAAGCATGGGTAGAGGCTACCTAACCTATCCTGGAATCACCAATGTATAGAATTATGGAATGACTTGATAAGAGCCATTTGGAAATCTGAAACCTACCTGCATCCACAGACTGTGAGATTATTCTTGTTAACAAAGCGACACACATCTTCTTTAGGCCCACGTAGATGGCGCTGTGAATTCTCTCGGAGGTGACCATTTTTCAGGACCTGATACTGCTTGATACAGTTCTTGGATGAAAAAAACAGCCGCGAGTCATCATGCTGTAGCCAAGGCAACAACCTGCAAAACACTAACATCGTGTTTACTCTGTGTCAGCTTGACAACTACAACATGGAACCACAAGTCAGAGCTGGTCAAGTGTCTTGTCTAGTGTTGTTTAATGTCGCTGTCAACATGGTCACCAAACTTCAGCTATAGCAGTCAGCCTAGGGGGGCACAGGTGGCCCAGTCGTCTAAGGCACCGCAATTCGCTGTGCAGAGTTGTGTCCCTTGGGCACGTCAGAAACCTATGATTGTGGGTTCGAATCCCAGTTCATCCTTATTATGTTTCTAGGTTTGTCACCATACCTGTGCTCGTGGGTTTCACCGAAGTGGTAAACATCTGAGATCTGCATCACTTCGGGCTTCCCTCCCACATTAAGCTGACACACTGCGATATAACTGGAATACTGTTAAAAGCGGCGTTAAACCCGACTCACTCACGTCAGCCTAGAATCAAGGATTTCTCCAGAACTGCTCAGAGACTGATAATCGGCCCTGTTCTGAAGCAAATGTCAGTAAAATTTTCAACAATCGAATGAAAAAACATCCAAGTCATGTTATTACAGTTATAACTTAGCATTTCACAACTAACAGGACCAATAAACAAGAAGATGCTTTAAAGTTTAGTTTGACAATTTAGCATTCAATGAAATATTAACAAAACCCAAATTTAAGAAAATAGTCTAAGGGCAATCCAAGATAATCCAGTCTTAGAAATTCATTTTTTTCAAGACTAGTCAAGAGGAATAGTTTAAACATTATTTCAGAGTTTGTAGCTACCGGTAGTCCTGCTTGAAGAAAAAAAATGTTTACATTTTCTGCCAGTTATAGACAGTTCCAACTTGTAGCACATCTGAAGCATTGAGAACTGGTTCGGAATGATAGCCCTCAAGTGCTACTAGTTGACGGTGACCATCATTGAATGTTTACTTGCCCTCAGCACAATTTAGTAGTCTCGGGCTAGCGGACTAGCACTTATGGGAAACGGTAATTCATTCTTCCTTGGCATCATAACAGGGTAAAAAATGTTTGTTGTTTAACGCCGCACTCAGCAATATTCCAGCTATATGACAGCGGTCTGTAAATAATCAAGTCTGGACCACACAATGCAGTGTTTGATATCATGAGAATCGATCCACACAACTGGAATACGACCAAGTCAGCAAGCCTGATCATCCGATCCCGTTAGTCGCCTCTTACGACAACCATAGGTTGCTGAAGGCCAGTTCTAACCCGGATGTTCATGGGTCTAATTATGTTCGAGCACATCTTGCAGACAAACTTGGATTGCTTACCTGACTGGATTCTTTATCAGCGTCACTTCCTGAAACTTTCCTTGAGCCCAGTTTTGGGCAACTCTGCATTTGTTCTTCAGGGAATCACAGCAGCTGAAGAAACAATTGATAAACATAAATGGTCAGGTGCATTATAACTGTCTCTGTTGTTAGCATTGTGATACAAGCATATGTATTGAAGGGTCAGAACCTTGACAGTTCTGGGTATTTTTAAATCCTGCAAGAAATAATTTCCGAGTGTGATTTCACACAGTTAGTTCCAGCATGATTCAAAGCGAGGCCGACAATCCAAGTACTGCACAGAATACCTGGCTTCGGTCATGTTATAAGATGCAAACTGAAGGGAAAGCTTGTGTTGTGTTCTTATGGATGAGTCACAAAATTCCAATTGCCATCTTGATTGGATTAGAAGCCAGTGTATCAAAGCCTGGATTACACCATAAATGCCTCAGTCATATGAAGTCAATCACGTTGCACTCTCCAACCCGGAATACCTCTGCCACATCATCATATCTTACCAAGTCTATTCAAGATCTGCATATGTCTTTCAACTACAAATTTAGATAAACAATTCATGTCATGAAATGTATAACTTTCATCCAGGAAATATACTAAAATGTAAAAAAATTCTTGGCATATTTATTTGAAGCTCAATTGTCATGCATTTCACTGTCACAGTTATTGTTGAATATCTATATAATTATGCAAAACAATATGTGAAGCGCACCGGAAGGCTTACATTAGGCCTGTCTGTTCTTAATTGTTAATTCAGGATAAGAATGTACGCTTAAAAATGAATAAATGTTCACTGGAGCAAAAAATAATTCTCTCCTGGAATAAGGCAAGTACAGCCGTGTAAGTTTAGGGGAAACAAACAATGCTTCAGAACTGTCAATGTTCGGGCCCTTTAAGGAGAGCAATTTAACACACTGTATCTGCTATGATAAGCACCCTGGGTGTTGAGAAATTAACAAAGGGGGATGCTTAGTTTATACTATAGAGATTCCATAAGATATCCCATCCTCAAAAACATATACAATTGGAAGAAACATGCTATATGTCAATATATTATCAAGACCATATAGTATACCAATGAACTCTGTATATATCTTTGGAGGGGGATACGTGCGGGAATCTTTTCAGATTTTTTTAATCAGTTATATTAGTGTTTTAAAAACTTGACAAAAGATCTTTTGACAAAACAACGTGTCACACAACACTGCAGTGATGTTTAGTTTTCATAGCGATTTCAACATGTCCAAACATATGCCGTCAGGTGTCTTACCGATCCTTGATAATGTTATGTCGTTTGCTGTATCGCAACCAAATGCTGTCTGAAGACGCAAGGGCCCTCAGATATGTGCATGTTTGACATATTCTGCCTAATGACGGGACGTCCAGGTAGGACAGAATGAGAAATATCACGTCATCAGGAAGGTCTGTCACCGTAAGATTTGACCACCCGACAACCATAGCATTCGTTACTGCTTCTGCAGTTTTCTTCATTATAATCGCTTGTGAGCGTGCTTAACCAGAGAGTATATTCAAAGGAATAAAACTGGACAATTTTCAGATCTGATCTGTTCATTTTAGTTCTATTTTTAGAAATATTTCGAAACATAAGTTAAAATGTTGAAAGACGTTCCGCCATTTTCACCTTGTTTACGTCATGTGACATGAATAGATCATACTATTTGCTTCCAACATAACATATATTCAACAAAATACGGGATGTTTTCATTTGTACGTCCTTGTACCATTTACTTTTTCACTTATTTTACCTGATAATCATCTCTTGGTCATTGGCATGGCCACGGTAAATGGAATTAGAAACTAATAAAATTTGGATTTAAGATTTTGTTATTGAAAATAACCGTGTTTCTTCATCTTCTGAATGATGCCTAAGAAAGAACAACAGTGATATTATTGTTATCGATAAATATATTATAAATACAGAAGTACGAATGTAGATGAAAAAACTGCAGGGGCAACAATTCAGTTTACTTGGGGCAAATTATATAGCTCGACTAGGCATAGGCTGCTTGCTGTGGCTTTCGCTTCACAGATCTCGCGTGCCTCTTCGATCTTTGCAGTCATCGCCACTAGAACCAGCTAGAATCACAAATTAACGAAGACAGCTTGCATGTGAGCTAACACTTATAAAGTGAAAACAAGCCATTCCACCGATCAGTAATATTACTTTAAAGTAATGACCCAAATTGCAAATTTGAGTGTGCTTTCCAAGAAATATTCATTTTGCTTGCGATAAACCAAAGACATTATATACACGTCTTTTGATAAACATAATCAAGTTTTGACCACGTGGTTAAAATCCGGGTAAGAATCGGCAGTCCGGATGCTAATTCAGAACCAAACTTTTCTAAAATCTGATGACATTTTTGTATGTGCATTGTCTATCATGATAAGATGTTGATTTTGTTGCTAAAGTAAAATTTATGGTATACAGAGTGTTTGTGATTTTTGTGGAGGCTGTCAGCCATGTTGCCTGGATTCAAATCATTCCAGGTCACTGTGGTGGTGCTGGTTTCTTACTGACTGCATGCGGCGTAAAACAATATTCACTTAGAACTCGCTGAAGTGCTTCGCTTAAATAAGTGACAGTCGCATAAAACTTTTACATAAATCAACAGACGTTTGGTGCGGTCAGATTTTTACTGATAGAAGTTGTGCGGATACTATGTTCAGCCTAGAATTACCAGAAACCTTTTGTTTATCGTAAGAATGAAGGTGTCACATACAATCGATTATACCATTTTATACTGACAATTATAACCCATTTACGTGATATTTGGCAGAAAATAAACTTTGATCAAGTTGATAATATTATTTATGGCAACAATACATTGTCGTTCCAGTGTTTTGAAATCCAACGAGGTCACATGACTCGTTTACTGTGCCAGTTGCTCAAATGGGAATGCTTATAAAACCAACAACTTGCCAATTGAAGGGGTATGTAAAGAAATGTGGCTCTTACTTCGTGTATGATATTTCAGTAATGGTAACTTTGTCCATGTCGACAACTGACAATATGCACTTTGGTTTTGATTTCGCATTAACTGCTTGTTAGACTATATGTTTCGTGGTGCAACTGCAAATGCTGATGCACGATGACCGCGTTCACCAGCTGATTATCGGATAATCCCTTGTTGGGAAACAGTAGGGGGGTGTCCTCACTGCATATATGACACTAGATGTACATAACTGTACTGTGTTTTGAGATGATGTGTTTAGCTTTATAAATGTTCGTTTTGCCTAAAAACACCCCTTTTGTGATCAGCTGTGATCAGCCAGTGACAGACGTAAAGGGGCACTAATCTCTAGCTTCTTCTCGGCTGTCTGTGTTTGTTTGTTTGTTTGTTTGTTTGTTGTTTAACGCCACACTCAGCAATATTCCAGCTTTATGACGGTCGTCTGTAAATAATCGAGTCTGGACCAGACAATCCAGTGGTTGACATCATGAGCATAGCTGCCGTGAGTTGATTTGCTTGCTAATGCATCTGAGCGTGACAAAGAGACTGGGCTACCATCTGCAAGGACAGCTAAATAAACTTGGCGGCAATATTTGTTAAAGCACTTTTGAACACTGATAACTTACCTGTGATCTATGAAGATTTTGACAGAGGGCGCATGTTAATAAATTTCTTCAGCATAAACAAAACAGACGAAAAGAATGGCAGAGATCATTGGATGTCGTCATTTGGAAATACCACTGCTGGTTATAGTTAAATAATAAAAAAAAGTATCCATGCAGTGAAAGCAGTTTCGGATTTCGGAATTGCGTTGTCAACACGATTACTACTCCCTTGTTGTCATCCATATCTTCTGGTATAACCATGATAACCCTACACTTGTGTATTTGTCGTCATTCACTTGATGCTCAGTTAACGAAGTTATTACAGGTATAATTAGTGGTAGGACCACTCAGATTACCTGTGAAAGGTTCCCATTTGGCATTTCTTGTGTCTGGGGTAATTATTCAATCAAAATCTAGGTTTGAAGTGAGGTGAAATGTGTGTTATGTAATATGCACTTGGCAGCCCAGCAAGAGATGAATGATCAGTCAATTTACTCTTTTGTAAATCAAAGGATCATTCCTAGCCATCAAAGGGTCAACAGAAAATACATTGATAGATTAATCACTGTTATCTTGCACAGTGGATATGTCAAAAGTAAGTGTTTACATGTGTAGGTTTATTAAAGCAGACGGAATACACTCATATCATGGCTTGAAGTGCCAATGTAAAAACAACATACTTTGTTCAAAAGGTTAACTGATAATACGTTGATTGATTGCTCATTGTTATCTAACTCAATGGATTTTTTTTAAGAACCGTGGACATTATGAAAATAGTTGTCACGTGGGCTTTCTCAGCTGACCTTTGAGACTTGACACCTATGTGAAACACCTGAAACACCTTAAGACATTCAAAAGGGCTTACAAACATCACAATAGATTAATTATGAAAGCATTATACGCCAAGTAATATAGATGTAATGTTGGTTGATTTATATTTTAGTGTTACGATATAGCAATGTGTATTTTATTATTAGCGGTATGCGAGGACCAGTTGTATCCCTTTGAACGGAAGTGGGCAAGCCATTCCCAGTGATAGCACGTTCGCGGAGCTCTCTATACTACTCTCGGTAACATGTATCTGTTACCGAGAGTGTAACGAAGGTGTCACGCGCTTGGGAAGTAGGGAAGAGCACATGTTATGATTTGAAGAATGCGATACGGTGAAATGTGCGGGATTTGCGAAAACGATTGCGTTACACATTGAACTTGTCAAGTGAAAGTGTATGTTTGAGATGATGTATTATGCTTGTCTGAATCCTAACAATGTTTTTTACGTGGCCAACGATGACGGGTCTCAGTAATAAATCCATCAAAAATCATGAAGTGTTGCGTCTCATGGTTACATCACGAAGAGCATGGAACATCAACCAGATATGTGCAATAAGCTAAAACCACCAAATCAAGAAACGTTACAGTAAAAAACATTGTCGGATGTGAGTAATTACATCGAACACTTTGTAGTGAACTATTTTTCTGTGAATGCGAAAGCTTATTTCACCCATTACGAAGAGTTACGGATTACAGTAATCTGCCGTGAAGTGCATAGGGGATATTGTGCAGGTTGTAAACATGACTGTTTTCGGAATGATGTGATTCATCTGCTGTGAATAGTACAATTCAACTTCGTTTCTGACTGTCATGTGGCATTCCAAATTATGACAACAGCATTTTCATATGTATTACTGTTTGACAACAGTACAGGACTATCAAAATGAGTGATAAGATATCTGTGATATCCAGTCTGAAATCCAGCCACAGTAGTAAATCTCGTGCGGATGCGGCTGCTGATGTGGCAGCATTAGGGGAAGTTACAGTACGTTGGTATTGAGGAAAAAACAAGATCGGAATTGGAAAGTTGAAACTATGAAAAATCTAGCAATGGCAGAAGCTAGATTGCATGTCCTTACACAAGTTCATCTGGAAGATACAGTTATGTATGGCAGGGATAATACAGAGCATATTTCACCAGTTGACCAACATGTGTCTAAGGCCCAGGATGCGATGGATTATTCTCAAACTATATTGAGTCTATTCCCACACAACTGAAGCACACACATGACATTGACTCTTCACCTCAATTGAACACTCCTATAGTTCAGACAGCAGGCAGGAATCTTGATACTGAAACCCCAAGACCTACCCCAGGTCTACTTCCATCTACAAACTTGATGCATCTGCCAGGGAATTTGTTCCACAGGAGTTGGCAGATATAACAAAATCCTTTGCACAACAGATTAACCTAAGCCGATTACCCCCACCCGAACCAGGTATCTTTACCTGTGAAAGCAACTAGTGCTCATTCAAGTGTCTCTCACCACAATGACAGTGGACAGTGCGACAAGTGTTCAATGATAGTGCCAGTTTGGGTGTCTCATTGTGATCGGCCTGAACATGAAAGACTTGTTTACGCTCTCTTGGACACTCAATCGGACACAACCTTTGTGCTAAACAGTATCTGTGATACTTTGGACATAGATGGTCCTCGTGTTAATCTGATGTTATCTACCATGTCATCTAAGGACCAAGAAATAGAGAGCAAAAGGATCAGTGGTCTAACTGTACGTGGATTTAACTGTGGGGTTAACATTTCTTTGCCTACAACGTATTCAAGGGAAATTATGCCTGCAAACAAAGATCATATTCCAACTCCAGAGAAGGCGAGATCATGGCCTCACTTGCAGAAAATTGCAAATGAGCTCATGCCACTGAGTGACATTGATGTTGGCCTATTAATAGGTTATAACTGTTCCCGTGCATTGACGCCTCGCGATGTCATTCCTTCTATCAACGACAATGAGCCCTACGGAGAGCGAACAGATCTAGGCTTGGGTATAGTGGGAATTTTGATCACAAACAAGTTGAGAATTGCGATGATATTGGAATAAGCCATAGAGTATTGGCATGTGAAGTTCCCCCTGAGTTGCGTGCGCCTACGATGGAGAAAGGGAATGTCCAACGAGTGTTTGTGTCATTCAAGACAACAAGGAAGGAAGAGATTGTGCCACATGTTGTGACACAAATGATGGAACTGGATTTCTGTGAACACAAGTCTGAACATGTTATGTTGTCCTGTGATGACAGAAAATTCCTTTCCAAGTTGAAGGAAAGCATCCATCAAAGAGCCGATGATCATTACGAGTGTGACACCATTCAGAAACTCTAAACCCAATCTTCCAAACAACAAATCAGTGGTGTTGCAAAGGTTGATGCAACAAAAACAGAGGTTCCTATCGAACCCCAAATACTGGAAGGATTATTACACCTTCATGGAAACTATCATCAAGTCTGGACACGCAGAAGAGGTGCCAGCTTCGGAACTCAATGATGATAATGTATGGTATCTTCCACACCACGGAGTATATAACCCAAAGAAGCCAGGAAAAATCAGAGTGTTCTTTGACTGCAGTGTGAGGTATCGTGAAGAGTCACTCAATGACCACCTGTTCCAGGGACCTGACCTGATCAATGGTTTGGTTGGAGTTCCTTGTCAGTTTCGAAAGGAGCGAGTTACCAGCATTTACTCCTTCCTCTGATATGTCAGCATTCTGAAATGGAGGCATCATTATGTATAATGACCTGTGGATGCAATTTTTATACATTTTTATAAGAAATTGTCAGTACCCTGAACGGAGCTGTTTGTCTGTTTTTATCAAATAATGTTCAATGCAACGGAATTTTGGAAGACAATGACTAAAGAAATGTGTCACTGTATGTGTGTTATTGTGTTCCAGCTATGGGAACACCACGATGCTGCTGCCATGAACATGTCCCAGATCCCCTTCAACGTGTCGCTCCCTTTGCTGGGGGTAGGGGTCATGACCCTGCTTCTCTCCCTGCTCTTCTGCTGCTACATGTGGAAGTAAGTTCACACACAGCTGCCTTTCTACTAATTCAACAAATTATAAAAAACTATTCCACAAACTAATCCTACCACATAAAATATTTAAGTCTTTAAAATGTCGTTGTCATGGAAGCCTTTAAGTGCTATACCATTTTTTCGTAATTCAAAAATTCAAGACACCTAGTCTTAAATTTTCAAGATAAAAATAATAATTTTGTGGCCCTAATGGACTTCCATACTATATGGCATACAACTAAGCCTTCCTGATTCCTGAACAATAGGACTGTCACCATGGTCACTGAAATATTGTGTAGTGTGAAACGCCTATATAATTGCCAAGTGGCCATTATCAAAGGCGTTTTAGTTTCATCATTCTTGAAAGAAATTTAACATGTTGGGTATGGTTTTGCCCCCCTTTGTCAATCTTTAAACTCCCAGAGCAATTTAATAGTGAATTTTAGTGAACAACTGTTTCTGGTGCTGCATAAACCTCTGTTGACAGATTGAAGCGGGACGGGCGGAGAGCGAGGGGGTACAGAAATGTAAGTGCTTCCAATGATAACTTTCAGAAACAAATATCCTTTCATTGTGTGCATGCAATGCTTTATTCAGTATTAGACTGAAACACAGCCTAGGATTTTCACAGGGAAATAATTTATATGGGAGTTTTTCTCCCCAAAATGAATGGAATTTTTAATATATTTTTTTATAATTTGTTATTTATCTAGAGCATTACCATGGATATGTAAAACATCATACACGAATAAATAAAGCATTACATCTTGACCAAAGCTTTTTAAAGTTTACATTTAATGAATACTTTGTTAACTAATAAAATTCAGGGGAGCTCCTTCTGTATAATTGGAATGTTGGTAGATATTTACTTTTTCTACAGTTGAAAATGATTCATTTGGACAATATAAGGATAAGGTGTGAAGGATTGTTATTTTTGGATAAATAACCAATTAGAACATTTGTTTGCATATTGTTACATTGTACCAGGCTTTGCAAATTTCCATGTCGCGCCTGATGGAGCTCACTTTGTTGTGTTCATATTAGGGCTGGGACAAGTCCTAAGTTACTACTTGGCTACCCACTATAGGTCTTAAGATATGGGTACAAAATGTCTGATTGGGATTAGTTTGACCGTAGCCCTGGCAAAATGTATTCAGATACGCGTATGAAATGATCTGGTCATGGAAACACTGAAGTTGACTGAAGTTCTATCAAAATTCTTTATTCAAAATATATAAAGATCAGAAGAAATGGGTGCATAGTCCATGTAGTCAGAAAGAAATGCGAACATTAGTGAGTTGTAGTGTAACCATAGAGTTCTAGATCAGTTTTGCCATTAAACAATATATCACGTGACAAACCACGGGTCCGGGCCGTCTTGTGGGTACCTGGGTCCTTCTCAGTACCCACCTGACCCGGGTACCTCAGTTACCCGTCCCTGCCCTAGTTCACTGTATGTAGTTGACTGTATGGTCACTCCATTAATGTACGCGAAGTTTATAACCAAATGTTTTACACTCCTAAAGCCACTGATTTGGTTAAGAATAGCTCAATGCAAAGAGAAGTTTGTCACATTAAGAGTTTTATTCAATGCAACATCTGCAAATGTGATAGTGTCACATCCCAGGAAATAGAACACAAAAGTTTATACAAAGTTAATACTTTGTTAGTGATACAATACATATATGGTGATGATACATAATTACATAACTGAAATACTGTTCATATATGACAGCAGCTTAAAACAAACCTCACTCATACAACAAAAATGGGGGGATATTGGAACGAACTTTGTCTGTCCGGTTCTCAAAGGGGACCAATTTTTTCAAAAACTATTGAAGACAGAGATATGAAATGTACACAAACTGGTCATGATCTCAAGTGAGTTTGAAAATTGGTGTTGTAAATTCAATTCTTGCAGAGTTATGGCCCTTGCACCGTGTTTTTCAACTTAGTGCATATTGTGTGAAACGGGGACAAGTTTTCTCAGAAACAGTTACTTCAATAAAAGTTAGCATGCCTATCTAAGAGATACTTGTCAAGACTGAGTTCCAAAATTGGTCCCATAAATCATTTGTTTACAGAGTTATGGCCCCTGATCCATGTTATTTTACTTGGTACAAGGTGTCTGCAATGGGGACAAGTTTTCTCAGAAACTACTGAGTTAGTTTATCTGACAGACACTTACCATGACTGAGTTATATTTTGTGTGTATTAATTTTACATTTGATCATTTTTTCTGATAACATAAACCGATCAATCTCTTCTCAAGGCTTTTTAAGACTCTTTTTTTTTATAGTTTATATTCAATACTATATGAGCAAACAAATTTCTCATGTGCCTTATTGCAGGGTTTAGGGATAACGCTGTTTTCTTGTTTTAATTAAAATATCAAAACCAATATCTTCTTTACAGATTCGAACAGTGAAGGTAAAGAAGAAAGCTGAAACTGAGGTAAGATTATGAACATGTAAACATCGTAAAATCAGTAAAGAGTTGACAAGAGGCCTAATGGAGGGTAAGTCTTCTGGCTGTGAAACCACCATCTTTGTTTCAGACATGTGCCGTCTGCCTGGAGGAGTTCAAGTACAAAGAAACACTGGCCATCTGTCCTTGTAAGCACAAGTTCCATCAAAAGTGAGTTTTACTGCTGTTTCTTGAGTGAGTGAGTGAGTGAGTTAGCTTTCAACAGTATTTCAATTATATGTCT
Organism: Haliotis rufescens; assembly: GCF_023055435.1. Taxonomy (NCBI): domain Eukaryota; kingdom Metazoa; phylum Mollusca; class Gastropoda; order Lepetellida; family Haliotidae; genus Haliotis; species Haliotis rufescens. The sequence continues at coordinate 756,010 of NW_025964101.1, forward strand.
AGACCTTGAAATATGATTGGGATTTGAACCTGGACCAGACAAACCAGTGGCTAACAGATCACATCCACGTCATTGGGACATGTCACTCATTCAGCCAAGTCACAGAGCGTGCCACCTGATCCTCCCCAGGGAGCTGAGAATGTAATTTTAGTGCACACTGATCTCAAGCCAGGGTAATAATAATATACCGCATGAGCATTCAACGTTATGTTTCTTCATGTATGGGAGGCCATAGGCCCATGTACATTTCAGTTATATATGGTAACACACAATTGAGGCAATTTACATTGAAAACAATACCAAGGGTATAATATTAGGTCTTTGTACATAATAATAGAGCTTCCTTCACATACTTAGCTACATTTCTGAGTATACAGTCATTTTGGCTGTATAAGAGATTGCTAAAAGTATTAATACATGGATTGTTATAGAATCTTACAGAAATATACTTTTGTCTCAATGATGCGTAAAACGGGCAGACAAACACACAATGGACTTCGTCCTCAATACAACCATTGTTACATAGCCGACAAAAGCGTTGTGAATAAACAATATCCTCTCTTCTGCCCAGATTACGCTGCATAGGCAATTCACTTAATAAGCATGCATTTGGTGAATGGAGTTTGCAGGGCTCGATTTAGCTATGTGAAGCATGCAGCATTGCAACCCAGTTTTGAAAAGTGCAAGCTAAATATATATGTCTACATTCACCAAGTGCATGTCAAAACATTTCAAGTTTGTGTCCACACAAAATCCATCTTTGAACTCAATACCTCTACAGTTTGTTTACCATTCTACATCACTAATCCCTGTTATGTGTAATTTCTCATCTTTCTTAGGTTTGACGTAATCAAACTGTGGGTGCTTCAAGATAAGCACATTTTCCTTTACGTTTTACAGCAATGTAACATTAATTTATGTTACACTGGCAACAGGACAGCCAATGTTTCAACTTTGATAAATTAATGGGACCAGGGTGCAGCCTGATTTTGTTTGGTGCAACTTGGGTTCCATTGCAACATTGTGCAAGTTAAATCAAGTTCCTTAAATCCAGCCCTGATGTGAACCTTCCAATCTCCTGTAGGGTATGTCTGTGACATGCATGTTTACTATTGCATTATGGGTAATACAGAAACTGTTTGACTGATGAAGCAGAAATACGTCATATATGTTTCTTGAAGTTTTATGATTTTACTTTTAGGTGAAGAATAAATAGAAATTCTTCAAATTTCATTAAATGTTAGAACGTTTTCTTCTGAAAAAAAGCTGAAACCTAAGTTTGATTTTGATTTAAGTTTGTTCAATGCATCCAGTTTTGCTAAAATAAGCTTATACTCAGAATCTTTAGTGCAAATGTGCTATAATTCACCTTTGATGTTTGTAACCATAACAACAATGAAAGTCATGTCATGAGAAGGTCAACGGACAAGGTCACAATAAAATATGCCAGCTAAAGTGTTTTTGTTTACACTATCTGTTTTTTTTAATTAAAATTGAAGGATAAAGGCATTTTTTTTCATATTATTGTATTTCTTTTTGGAGTTCACAAACAATATGTTTACAGAATATAGTTCACATGCAATCTTAAATACATACAAGTTACAAAGTATATCTATAGATGATAACAAACAAAAACTATTCCAGTGTCATATTGTTGGATTGTGCAAGTTCGTGGTTTTAAACGAATAGGTGGTCACAGAGAGACCAAAAAAGGCATTTTGATATTGAAACTAGTTTGGTTCATGGTTTGCTTAACTGATATTTATTTGTTATCTTATTACTTCCCAGATGTCTGACTCAGTGGCTGCAGCACCGGAACATTTGTCCCATGTGTAAAGCTAAAGTCCAGTATAACGCAGGGGAGACAACTAGCTTGATAGAGGGCGCAACACCCTTGTGAAACAAGTCCAGCCTCCATTTTGAACGTGCTATTAGGCTACTGCCTGACAAGCTAGACTGCAGACAATTGGAAAGGAGGCGGTGGAGACATCACAAGTGTTGAGAACCTATGCAACGTGTGTCATACGGAATGATATGGGTCTTGTTTGGAAATGATCCACTATATCATATAATGGGTAGCGTGATAACCTCTATATATCCTGCTTAGATGTATCTCACAGTTGCTGTACAGTACATTACAACTGAAGGGGGTGACGGCACGGGTACTACAGATATGTACCCATACACAAATGTACCCTGATCAAGATCAGAATAGTACCGTGTACCCAAAGTGGCATACGAGTCCATTCCTCAAACCGGTTCAAGTTGTATATCTGTGTTCTAATTTTGGTTAGGGAACATTTCTGTATAATGAAATGTACCTGGGGTAAATATCTGTAGTAACCACGACGACAACGATTCCTTCAGTGTAAATTAGAACAGAGGAGAACTTTATGTATGTTCACCTGTATGGTTGATTCTGTTTGGCTGGGAAAGAAAAGTATCTGTTTGTCAGTTTTACAAGGAATTTTGAAGTGAGACATAAAAATCAACTCCCTGTACAGTGGACAGAGTGGTGACCGTTCTTGTTGATATATGTAAATATAAAATATAAAATGGAATTAAGTGATTTTAAAGGTGCTAAATGTGTAATGGATGTTGTATCAGTAGAGTAGAGGATGTGTCAGGTGTTTTTGTTCATAGATTTATTTAGCTGAGTATAGGTGAAATTAGAAAATAAGATAACAATTGATTATTTTATTGAGTCATTTTAATTTGCAGATATGTATCCTGAGTGAAGGATGTATGAGTAACAATAAGGCAACATATTTTTATTTTACAGATTCAACCAAACAGCCAAAAAACACAATCAGAAAATAACATAAAATAGTTTAGTTAATTGTTAATGTTCATGTAATTAGTCCAACTGTCTAATAATGGCGGAAATGTCCAGCAGGTGCTCTGTCAAGAGAGTGAGTGAGTGAGTTGTATTTTCCCAAACAAGATTGTATCAGGAGACACCAAGATTGTGCTTCACACATTGGTTCAATGTGGAGACGTGAACCCCGGACTTAGGTGGGGTGAGTGAACACTAGGCTAGGCTACCCACTGACATTTAATGAAGGGCATAAGCCCTGGTTGATGACAAGATTACTAATACCGTGTTCAACGTAATAAGCGCTCCGCTGTAATAAGCACCCAGGGCGATATTTGCTAATACATGTATATTGGATAGTGAACAATCCGATCTTCCGATTGATCAATGTACACAAGACTTATTTATTCGTGTATAAAACACAATCGTGTGTTATATGCACCCTTAATTACGGGCAATTAAATTCTGGAAAAATATATTTGTCGTGTATAATATGCACAGACTTTTCTTTTGTATCATTTCAGGCTGTCAGCATAAACCACAAAATATACGATCTCTCACCAAAATTATATTCTAATAAGAGCTCCCTATTTCTAATTTTGAGAGCGCCCTGGGCACTTATTATGTCGAATACGGTATATGTTAACAGTAGGCCATAATAAATTAATTATATTTTCATCCCAATATTTCCAAAAGGAGAAATGGGAGGTTTGTTTATTTTTTAGGTATATATTAAAACCAACTGTTAAAGGCATCTGAGTACATTAGATGTGATTCACATGAAGCAGGACTGTTTGGTGTGACTCAGCATTTGGTGTTTCTATCAAGTAACAAAAGAAAATGCTCATAGTGATTTATTTTTATGGCTAAAACATGAAACCTTGAGAGAACCACAATTATCATGCATCGTAAACTTTATCCTCAATAACTGCATTCATACTTCTTTGGCCTCTTATTCATATAAGGGGCGGTCTGGTAGCCTGGTGGTTAAAGCGTTCGCTCGTCACGCCGAAGACCCGGGTTCGATTCCCGACATGGGTACAATGTGTGAAGCCCATTTCTGGTGTCCCCCGCCGTGATATTGCTGGAATATTGCTAAAAGCGGCGTAAAACCATACTCACTCACTCACTCACTCTTATTCATATACAGAAGCTGACTATTTTTGTACTGCCCTCTGAACACCTAGAAGTACGACAGTGAGAGAAGAATACGCTGAAAACATGGGTGTTGACATATTTTTACAACCAGTAGAAAAGTCTAGATGTACAGTGAACCCTTGTTATTCTGGATGTACCTTTGCAAGTATGACCATCTGCATTAACAAGTGCCTGGTTTAGTGAATCATTGTAAGCCAGTGACGTCCTTTGTATGTATTGGACATTCTGGAGTGCAAGGTTTCCGGATTAACGAGGTCCAGACTAACTAGGTGTCTGTGTGTAGGTTGTTGGACTGGCTCATTCATTTGTTGTGTATATCATTAATAGTTGTTGTTTAGCTGTTACTGTTTATTTGTTACAAAACCTGCATCTTTCCGATGCAAGGGCATTAACACTGACTATAAAAGTCCAGTTTCCACCCTTGCTGGAATTCCGGAATTACATTTTGCCTGGACTAACAAGACTATGCATAGTCCAGTCAAAATCATGTAATGAACTAGACTTCTAGTTCGTAAATAACATGGATTTAAATGTGCAGAATTTGGTCAACTGCAGGAATTTGCAAAGCATGCGTACCGCCAACTTGGCGTCGACAGAAAATTTGCAAATCATTTCAAGTTTTTAATCAAGGTGCTCAAATTATTTGATGCTCTTTGCAGGGTAAGACCCATTATATTACAATATTGATCTTGATTATCGATCAGATCATCTTAACTGGGTGCCGCCATTTTGTTTAAAGCAAATGCAAGTGATATGAGAGGTTTGGTCACTAGGAGGGACATAACTCACAATGGCCACCGGTGGAAAAACCTGTTACCTGTTCAATGTGAAAACGTTCTCCAGACTTCTCTCAACTGAATTTTGCTGATCCAAATTCTTTTTGACATTAATTGAAGGTTTGAGTGTTTTTTGTGCACCATATTAAGATATGTTATCATACAGAGGGATTTATCTCGACCTGCTCAGAGGCCGTTATTCACTCCAAGCCCGCAGCAAATGTCTGCAAAAATTCTCAAATAGGAATTAAGATATTCCCAGTTCATGTTTATATATCTAAATAATATATCTATATAATTATATGTAGATATGTCAAGTTATTGCATTGAATGCAGTGTTAGAATACAATGATAAAAACCTCCGAAATTAGAAAATAAGAAGTTAAATAATATTTGATCTTAGAGCTACGATCATCTTATGTATTATTAACTATACGCCCAGATGCTGCATGATATATATTCGTGCTTGTCAAAAAGCTACATAGTTTAAATTAATGCAGCTGTGCTGTGATGCCACTCTCTGAACACAGGAGAACCGTATCGTGTATCCTATCAAGATGAATACATATTGGGGTACACCAGTGCAGGTGAAACATTTCCTACTTAGGTATTTCTTAACTTGCTTTTCCTAATCAAATTTGAAAACTTTGAGTTGTGTGTTTTGAGGTTGTGTATTTTCAAGATGTGTTTGGGGATTTCCTGTTTACAGTTTCCTTTCTTAGATCAGAGACCATAGAATAATTAATTCTATTTTGTTGTCTCTTGTAAGATATTTGACAATAAGCAAGGTAAAAAATAGAAGACAAACATTATATGAACATGCTGAATGACGATCCTGGTTCAATACTTCAATATTTTTACAAACAATATAAATCGTTTGTAGACAAATTATCCACATGTGATATAGAAACCATATAAAATTGCCAAAATACTTTTCAACAAATTGGCCAGTGACATTTTGTTGAATGAAGGTTGATGCTGTAAAGGAACAAAAAACATCTGGCCATTATTCATATCTTCTGTAGTACCCCATGTATATAGTTGTTATGTACTGTTATTTGTTATTTGTATTGTGGTGTAACCCAGACTACCAGTACATCCTGGGTAGTGTATATATTAGTAGAGGTCATGGCCTCTGTAAAGATCTATATTGTGAGACTCTGTTTGAATATGCCAAGATGAAAGTTTTTTCTATTGATTAGGTTTATGATGTTAATTTGTTCAGGAGCTCTCATGCTTCTCTGTGGTGCGGTGGATATAGATGTAGACTTGAATTCCAGTAAGGTTGCTGGTTGTGAGTTCAAACCCAGGTTTCAGCAATGAGTTTTTTTTGTATAATCTGAAATGTATATTGAAGCCTCAGTTTCACTTCTTCCTGTCATGTGATCAGGTCTGAGCACACAATCTCCATGCATTAGATGTTCATGTGCTGTGTGATCCTCCATGTTGCCTGCCGATTGTCACAGTCTGTATGAAAGTATGTTGGAGCACAAATTTTTCTAAACCTCGTCACCTCGTCACTTCGTCACTGGAAGCATCATTTCAACGTTAACAGTTCGTGATGCAAACGAAACTTTCAGTGTGAAACATTTAACGATATGACACTGACAATAAATTCCCTGTGATGCGAGCGTTTCAGAGTTTTTGGGTTCTTGCATCTACACTGTTTATCCAGACCACTGTTCCCAAGTTGTCTGGATAACCAAATTCAGGATTGACAGATGATGGCTCCAGTGTAATACATACATTGCAAGTGATTCCATGACGTTTGATTGGCTAACCAATGGATTGGCCGTCCAACCAATTTACTCACATGAGTGCAACATTTTAAAATTTCCATACTAAATTTCTGTGCTTATTCCAGATGTTACCTGGCCTTGTCAGTGTCAGTTCATGGAGACTAGATTTAAAAAATATAATCTCTTTCTTTTTCCACCTTATACTTGAGATGGGAAAACACATACAGTTGCTGCTAAATCTGTGAACAAGGATTATGTTATCACTGAGGCCATCAAAGAGTAACATGGTGCCGATCATTATCATGTGTGGGTTTTCCAGGAGTAACGTTTATCTGTGAATAATATGTTTGTAATATGATCTGTTTTTCAATTTGATAAAAAACACAGCTTTCAAAACTAGGTGTGTGTGAACACTTGTCATCAGTGCAGCCGCATGTTTGTAGCTGTGTGTCTCAGCTGCATCACCCATCATCGTATGTGCTTGTAGCAGCAGCAGTTTGTGTTTGATGTCTCCCAAGGCAGGGGACGGCCAGTGGTAATGTATGGCTTGAAGGTACTGCCTATGGTATGACAGTATCATCCACCAGTGTGTCTGCCTCAGACAACTTTCCATGACAGGCAATGGCTGAAATATTGCTGAGAACAATCGCTGAAATATGGCTGAAACAATCACCATGACATGGTTAAAATATTGCTGATTGCAGTCACTGTGACATGGTTGAAATATTGCTGATTGCAGTTGCTGTGACATGGCTAAAATATTGCTGACTGCAATCGCTGTGACATGGCTGAAATATTGCTGACTGCAATCGCTGTGACATGGCTGAAATATTGCTGGCTGCAATCGTTGTGACATGGCTGAAATATTGCTGACTGCAGTCGCCATGACATGGCTGAAATATTGCTGATTGCAATCACGATGACATGGCTGAAATATTGCTGACTGCAATCGTCGTGACATGGCTGAAATATTGCTGACTGCAATCGTCGTGACATGGCTGAAATAATGCTGATTGCAATCGTTGTGACATGGCTGAAATATTGCTGACTGCAATCGTCGTGACATGGCTGAAATATTGCTGACTACAGTCACTGTGAAATGGCTGAAGTAATGCTGATAACAGTCATAATGACATTGCAGTAACATCGCAACTTCATTTGAAACACCATTGTTGTTTTGTAATATATTTAATCTTAGTGTTAGATTTGCATCTTTGAAACAACAATACCTCAATGAAGCCTTCGACAAGGGCACTTCTAAAACACTCGCAATACAACCGTATGTCACTAATATAGAGGCAATACGATAAAACATGATGCATGAGTGATTCAAAATAATACACAAGAATACAGAAACTAGACATTGGACATTGATGAGGTTTTTGCCAGCATCAAGAGTCCCAAACAAAAGATGGTCAAGTAAAAGTGAGTCAAACACAGTAGCCGTGTCTTTGGAACTCTTGTATATACCTGCATTAAATATTACATAATATCTATCCTAAGTATCCTCATATATATATATTAAGGGGACTGGTCATTTTGTCATGGCGTGGGGGGTGGGGCTTATATATAGTGCTTTTGCATTTTCATGTTCGGGGGGTCATGAAAAAAATGTACAAGGACATGGGGAGGGTCATCCAAAAATATGATAAGAATAAGGTGTGGGTCATTATTTTCAGTACGTTAGTGCATCAACCACATCTGACCTACACCCAACCCTCTGTAATAAATGACCGGTCCCTAATGAAATGGCTCTCATGTTCATCACATCCTGTTTTTGTCTCACTGTGGTGTAATGCACAAGGGCAGGTAACCAGCCTAGAAGTGGCATTGAGTTTGTGATCACTGAGTTTCCAATAGGTCAGTTGAATGGCAAATTGTAGAACTATTTACTTCATCAAGTTGATCCATGTATCATACAATCCTGTCTGTAATTTTGCAATGTTGTTTACCATAAATGTGACACAGCCATTTTACATCCAGTGGGACCCATGAAGATCCGGCGTAGAATACCGGTAGGTCTTCAGCAACCCAAGCTTGCCGTAAAAGGCGACTATGCTTGTTGTAAGAGGCAACTAATGGGATCAAGTGGTCAGGCTCGCTGACTTGGTTCATCGTATCCCAATTGCGTGGATCAATGATGTCAATTACTTGATTGTCTGGTCCAGACTTGATTATTTACAGACCACCGTCATACAGCTGGAATATTTCTGAGTGCAGCGTTAAACAACAAACTAAACAAACTAAACAAACAAACAAACATCCAGTGGTCATGCTACATCTACACTGAGGTGCTGATTCTTGTCCATATTGGAAGAGTAACCCTGACAATCACCTCACAGGATTCTATGCGATGCAGAAATGTGCATCCTGTACACACAAATGTGTAAAATGGACCCCCCTGAAATATATTCAGAGGGACAGACAATAATATTCATTGTACCAAATTCTTGACAAGACATATAAAGCTCCTGTAATTAAAGTAACTCTCTAATCTTTCAGTACTCTACACAATTTCATAGACTCATATCTCCTGTATGGACCCTAGAAATGAATAAGGCAAAACCCTGACCTCTGTATTATTTTGTCAAAACCAAGAAAAGGGGATAAGTTGTTGTTTCTCTGAGGATTCTGCTGCAATCAGATAATATCAGGTTCAAGGGAAAGCTGCTTACCAAGTGAAGGAGTAACAGTACAGTCTGAGTACAGTTCTCTGACTCTTAGTTCCGGTGATATCAATGGGGTACAAGGCCACGCTGCCTGTTATTAGTGATGTTGTGATGACTTGATTTCTTTGTAACCATGTGTCTTTCAGATACTTTGTATTCTTTGATTGTCTTGCATTATTAAACCATACCATGCTGCATGTATTGCATGTAAATATTGAAAGCAGTTAAATAAAATAATTACACTTTCCTGTCTCCGGGTTTGTTCTGGACCTGGTGAGGGGCAGAGGGAGGAGAAGGCAATGGAGTGGTGATGACGTGATGGGGCAGAGGGAGGAGAAGGCAATGGAGTGGTGATGACGTGATGGGGCAGAGGGAGGAGAAGGCAATGGAGTGGTGATGACGTGATGGGGACAGAGGGAGGACAAGGCAATGGAGAGGTGATGATGACATGATGGGGGCAGAGGGAGGACAAGGCAATGGAGTGGTGATGACATGATGGGGCAGAGGGAGGAGAAGGCAATGGAGTGGTGATGACGTGATGGGGCAGAGGGAGGAGAAGGCGATGGAGTGGTGATGACGTGATGGGGACAGTGGGAGGACAAGGCAATGGAGTGGTGATGATGACATGATGGGGGCAGAGGGAGGACAAGGCAATGGAGTGGTGATGACATGATGGGGCAGAGGGAGGAGAAGGCAATGGAGTGGTGATGACGTGATGGGGACAGAGGGAGGACAAGGCAATGGAGTGGTGATGATGACATGATGGGGGCAGAGGGAGGATGAGGCAATGGAGAGGTGATGACATGATGGGGGCAGAGGGAGGACAAGGCAATGGAGAGGTGATGATGACGTGATGGGGACAGAGGGAGGACAAGGCAATGAAGTGGTGATGATGACATGATGGGGGCAGAGGGAGGAGAAGGCAATGGCGTGGTGATGACATGAGGGGGGAAGAGGGAGGACAAGGCAATGGAGTGGTGATGATGACATGATGGGGGCAGAGGGAGGAGAAGGCAATGGAGTGGTGGTGATGACATGATGGGGGCAGAGGGAGGACAAGGCAATGGAGTGGTGATGATGACATGATGGGGGCAGAGGGAGGACAAGGCAATGGAGTGGTGATGATGACATGATGGGGGCAGAGGGAGGAGAAGGCAATGGCGTGGTGATGACATGAGGGGGGCAGAGGGAGGACAAGGCAATGGAGTGGTGATGATGACATGATGGGGGCAGAGGGAGGAGAAGGCAATGGAGTGGTGATGATGACATGATGGGGGCAGAGGGAGGACAAGGCAATGGAGTGGTGATGATGACATGATGGGGGCAGAGGGAGGACAAGGCAATGGAGTGGTGATGATGACATGATGGGGGCAGAGGGAGGAGAAGGCAATGGGCGGTGGTGATGACATGATGGGGGCAGAGGGAGGACAAGGCAATGGAGTGGTGATGATGACATGATGGGGGCAGAGGGAGGACAAGGCAATGGAGTGGTGATGATGACATAATGGGGGCAGAGGGAGGACAAGGCAATGGAGTGGTGATGACGTGATGGGGGCAGAGGGAGGAGAAGGCAATGGAGTGGTGATGATGACGTGATGGGGACAGAGGGAGGACAAGGCAATGGAGTGGTGATGATGACATGATGGGGGCAGAGGGAGGAGAAGGCAATGGAGTGGTGATGATGACATGATGGGGGCAGAGGGAGGACAAGGCAATGGAGTGGTGATGATGACATGATGGGGGCAGAGGGAGGACAAGGCAATGGAGTGGTGATGATGACGTGATGGGGGCAGAGGGAGGAGAAGGCAATGGAGTGGTGATGATGACATGATGGGGGCAGAGGGAGGACAAGGCAATGGAGTGGTGATGACGTGATGGGGGCAGAGGGAGGAGAAGGCAATGGAGTGGTGATGATGACATGATGGGGGCAGAGGGAGGAGAAGGCAATGGAGTGGTGATGATGACATGATGGGGGCAGAGGGAGGACAAGGCAATGGAGTGGTGATGATGACATGATGGGGGCAGAGGGAGGACAAGGCAATGGAGTGGTGATGATGACATGATGGGGGCAGAGGGAGGAGAAGGCAATGGAGCGGTGGTGATGACATGATGGGGGCAGAGGGAGGACAAGGCAATGGAGTGGTGATGATGACATGATGGGGGCAGAGGGAGGACAAGGCAATGGAGTGGTGATGATGACATAATGGGGACAGAGGGAGGACAAGGCAATGGAGTGGTGATGACGTGATGGGGGCAGAGGGAGGAGAAGGCAATGGAGTGGTGATGATGACGTGATGGGGACAGAGGGAGGACAAGGCAATGGAGTGGTGATGATGACATGATGGGGGCAGAGGGAGGAGAAGGCAATGGAGTGGTGATGATGACATGATGGGGGCAGAGGGAGGACAAGGCAATGGAGTGGTGATGATGACATGATGGGGGCAGAGGGAGGACAAGGCAATGGAGTGGTGATCATGACGTGATGGGGGCAGAGGGAGGAGAAGGCAATGGAGTGGTGATGATGACATGATGGGGGCAGAGGGAGGACAAGGCAATGGAGTGGTGATGATGACATGATGGGGGCAGAGGGAGGACAAGGCAATGGAGTGGTGATCATGACGTGATGGGGGCAGAGGGAGGAGAAGGCAATGGAGTGGTGATGATGACATGATGGGGGCAGAGGGAGGACAAGGCAATGGAGTGGTGATGATGACATGATGGGGGCAGAGGGAGGAGAAGGCAATGGAGTGGTGATGATGACGTGATGGGGGCAGAGGGAGGAGACGGCAATGGAGTGGTGATGATGACATGATGGGGGCAGAGGGAGGACAAGGCAATGGGGTAGTGATGATGACGTGATGGGGACAGAGGGAGGAGAAGGCAATGGAGTGGTGATGATGACGTGATGGGGACAGAGGGAGGACAAGGCAATGAAGTGGTGATGATGACATGATGGGGACAGAGGGAGGAGAAGGCAATGGAGTGGTGGTGATGACATGATGGGGGCAGAGGGAGGACAAGGCAATGGAGTGGTGATGATGACATGATGGGGGCAGAGGAGAGTGTGGAAGGGAGGTGATGGGAGTAGAGAAGGGAGAGGATGGTATTTGGGAAGGGAGAGGATGGGAGTAGAGAAGGTAGATGATTTGGTGAAAAGAGAGCAGATGCCAGGAGGGAAGGGAAAGGGTGGTAGTGGGGAATGGAGAGGGTGGTAGTGGGAAGACACAGGATTGATATTAGGAAGAGACATGATGGTAATGGGGAAGGGACAGGGTGTTTCTTGGGAAGGGACATGATGGTAGTGGGGAAGGGAGATGATGGTAGTGGGGAAGGTGAGAGAAGGGGAGTGGGGAAGGTGAGAGGATGGGATTAGGGAAGGGAAAGGATGGAAGAGGGGAAGGGAGAGGATGGGAGTAGGGAAGGTGAGAGGATGGGAGCTGGGAAGAGAGAGGATGGGATATTGGTAAGGGAGAGGATGGGATGTGGGAAGGGAGAGCATGGGAGTAGGGAAGGTAAAAAGAATGGGAGCGGGGAAGAGAGAGGATGGGATTTGGGAAAGGGGAGGATGGGAGTCGGAAAGGTGAGAGGATGGGAGTGGGGATGAGAGAGGATGGAATTTGGGAAGGGAGAGGATGGGAGTGGGGAAGGTGAGAGGATGGGAGTGGGGATGAGAGAGGATGATATTTGGGAAGGGAGAGGATGGGATTTGGGAAGGGAGAGGATGGGAGTGGGGAAGGGAGAGGATGGGAGTGGGGAAGGGAGAGGATGGGAGTGGGGAAGGTGAGAGGATGGGAGTGGGGAAGAGAGATGATGGGATTTGGGAAGGGAGAGGATGGGAGTGGGCAAGGTGAGGGGATGGGAATGGGGAAGGGAGAGGATGGGAGTGGGGAAGGTGAGAGGATGGGAGTGGGGAAGGTGAGAGGATGGGATTAGGGAAGGGAGAGGATGGAAGAGGGGAAGGGAGAGGATGGGAGTAGGGAAGGTGAGAGGATGGGAGCGGGGAAGAGAGAGGATGGGATTTCGGGAGGGGGAAGATGGGAGTGGGAAAGTTGAGAGGATGAGATTGGGGATGAGAGAGGATAGTATTTGGGAACGGAGAGGATGGGAGTGGGGAAGGGAGAGGATGGGAGTGGGGAAGGTGAGACGATGGGAGTGGGGAAGGTGAGAGGATGGTAGTGGGGAAGAGAGAGGATGGGATTTGGGAAGGGAGAGGATGGAAGAGGGGAAGGGAGAGGATGGGAGTAGGGAAGGTTAGAGGATTGGAGCGGGGAAGAGAGAGGATGGGATTTGGGAAGGGGGAGGATGGGAGTGGGAAAGGTGAGAGGATGGGAGTGAGGATGAGAGAGGATGGGATTTGGGAAGGGAGAGGATGGGAGTGGGGAAGGGAGAAGATGGGAGTGGGGAAGGTGAGAGGATGGGAGCATGGAAGGTGAGAGGATGGGAGCGGGGAAGGGAGAGGATGGGAGTGGGGATGAGAGAGGATGGGATTTGGGAAGGGAGAGGATGGGATTTGGGAAGGGAGAGGATGGGACCGGGGAAGGGAGAGGATGGGAGTGGGGAAGGTGAGAGGATGGGAGTGGGGAAGGGAGAGGATGGGAGTGGGGAAGGTGAGAGGATGGGAGCGGGGAAGAGAGAGGATGGGATTTCGAAAGAGGGAGGATTGGAGTGGGAAAGGTGAGAGGATGGGAGTGAAGATGAGAGAGGATGGGATTTGGGAAGGGAGAGGATGGGAGAGGGGAAGGTGAGAGGATGGGAGTGGGGATGAGAAAGGATGGGATTTGGGAAGGGAGAGGATTAGAGTGGGGAAGGGAGAGGATGGGAGTGGGGAAGGTGAGAGGATGGGAGCATGGAAGGTGAGAGGATGGGAGCGGGGAAGGGAGAGGATGGGAGTGGGGAAAGTGAGAGGATGGGAGTGGGGAAGAGAGAGGATGGGATTTGGGAAGGGAGAGGATGGAAGAGGGGAAGGGAGAGGATGGGAGTAGGGAAGGTGAGAGGATGGGAGCGGGGAAGTGAGAGGATGGGAGTGGGGAAGGTGAGAGGATGGGAGCGGGGAAGAGAGAGGATGGGCTTTGGGAAGGAGGAAGATGGGAGTCGGAAAGGTGAGAGGATGGGAGTGGGGATGAGAGATGATAGGATTATGGAAGGGAGAGGATGGGAGTGGGGAAGGGAGAGGACGGGAGTGGGGAAGATGAGAGGATGGGAGTGGGGAAGGTGAGAGGATGGTAGTGGGGAAGGGAGAGGATGGGACTGGGGAAGATGGGATTGGGGTAGAGAGAGGATGGTAGTTCGGAAAGGAGAGGATGGCAGTGGGGAAGGGAGGGGATGGGAGTAGGGAAGGTGAGAGGATGGGAGCGGGGAAGAGAGGGGATGTGATTTGGGAAGGGGGAGGATGGGAGTGGGGAAGGGAGAGGATGGGAGCGGGGAAGATGGGAGTGGGGAAGAGAGAGGATGGGATTTGGGAAGGGGGAGGATGGGAGTGGGAAAGGTGAGAGGATGGGAGTGGGGATGAGAGAGGATGGGCTTTGGGAAGGGAGAGGATGGGATTTGGGAAGGGAGAGGATGGGAGTGGGGAAGGGAGAGGATGGGAGTGGGGAAGGTGAGAGGATGGGATTCGGGAAGGGAGAGGATGGGAGTGGGGAAGGGAGAGGATGGGTGTGGGGAAGGTGAGAGGATGGGAGCATGGAAGGTGAGAGGATGGGAGCGGGGAAGGGAGAGGATGGGAGTGGGGAAGGTGAGAGGATGGGAGTGGGGAAGAGAGAGGATGGGATTTGGGAAGGGAGAGGATGGAAGAGGGGAAGGGAGAGGATGGGAGTACGGAAGGTGAGAGGATGGGAGTGGGGAAGTGAGAGGATGGGAGTGGGGAAGGTGAGAGGATGGGAGCGGGGAAGAGAGAGGATGGGCTTTGGGAAGGGGGAAGATGGGAATCGGAAAGGTTAGAGGATGGGAGTGGGGATGAGAGATGATAGGATTATGGAAGGGAGAGGATAGGAGTGGGGAAGGGAGAGGACGGGAGTGGGGAAGGTGAGAGGATGGGAGTGGGGAAGGTGAGAGGATGGGACTGGGGAAGGGAGAGGATGGGACTGGGGAAGATGGGATTGGGGTAGAGAGAGGATGGTAGTTGGGAAAGGAGAGGATGGCAGTGGGGAAGGGAGAGGATGGGAGTAGGGAAGGTGAGAGGATGGGAGCGGGGAAGAGAGGGGATGGGATTTGGGAAGGGGGAGGATGGGAGTGGGGAAGGGAGAGGATGGGAGCGGGGAAGATGAGAGGATGGGAGTGGGGAAGAGAGAGGATGGGATTTGGGAAGGGGGAGGATGGGAGTGGGAAAGGTGAGAGGATGGGAGTGGGGATGAGAGAGGATGGGATTTGGGAAGGGAGAGGATGGGTTTTGGGAAGGGAGAGGATGCGAGTGGGGAAGGGAGAGGATGGGAGTGGGGAAGGTGAGAGGATGGGAGTGGGGAAGGGAGAGGATGGGAGTGGGGAAGGTGAGAGGATGGGAGCGGGGAAGAGAGAGGATGGGATTTCGAAAGAGGGAGGATTGGAGTGGGAAAGGTGAGACGATGGGAGTGAGGATGAGAGAGCATCGGATTTGGGAAGGGAGAGGATGGGAGAGGGGAAGGTGAGAGGATGGGAGTGGGGATGAGAAAGGATGGGATTTGGGAAGGGAGAGGATGGGAGTGGGGAAGGTGAGAGGATGGGAGTGGGGAAGGGAGAGGATGGAAGTGGGGAAGATGAGAGGATGGTAGTGGGGAAGAGAGAGGATGGGATTTGGGAAGGGAGAGGATGGGAGTGGGCAAGGTGAGGGGATGGGAGTGGGGAAGGGAGAGGATGGGAGTGGGGAAGGTGAGAGGATGGGATTAGGGAAGGGAGAGGATGGAAGAGGGGAAGGGAGAGGATGGGAGTAGGGAAGGTGAGAGGATGGGAGCGGGGAAGAGAGAGGATGGGATTTGTGAAGGGGGAAAATGGGAGTGGGGAAGGGAGAGGATGGGAGTGGGGAAGGTGAGAGGATGGGAGTGGGGAAGGTGAGAGGATGGGATTAGGGAAGGGAAAGGATGGAAGAGGGGAAGGGAGAGGATGGGAGTAGGGAAGGTGAGAGGATGGGAGCGGGGAAGAGAGAAGATAAGATTAGGGAAGGGGGAAGATGGGAGTGGGAAAGTTGAGAGGATGGGATTGGGGATGAGAGAGGATAGGATTTGGGAAGGGAGAGGATAGGAGTGGGAAAGGTGAGAGGATGGGAGTGGGGATGAGAGAGGATGGGCTTTGGGAAGGGAGAGGATGGGATTTGGGAAGGGAGAGGATGGGAGTGGGGAAGGGAGAGGATGGGAGTGGGGAAGGTGAGAGGATGGGATTCGGGAAGGGAGAGGATGGGAGTGGGGAAGGGAGAGGATGGGTGTGGGGAAGGTGAGAGGATGGGAGCATGGAAGGTGAGAGGATGGGAGCGGGGAAGGGAGAGGATGGGAGTGGGGAAGGTGAGAGGATGGGAGTGGGGAAGAGAGAGGATGGGATTTGGGAAGGGAGAGGATGGAAGAGGGGAAGGGAGAGGATGGGAGTACGGAAGGTGAGAGGATGGGAGTGGGGAAGTGAGAGGATGGGAGTGGGGAAGGTGAGAGGATGGGAGCGGGGAAGAGAGAGGATGGGCTTTGGGAAGGGGGAAGATGGGAATCGGAAAGGTTAGAGGATGGGAGTGGGGATGAGAGATGATAGGATTATGGAAGGGAGAGGATAGGAGTGGGGAAGGGAGAGGACGGGAGTGGGGAAGGTGAGAGGATGGGAGTGGGGAAGGTGAGAGGATGGGACTGGGGAAGGGAGAGGATGGGACTGGGGAAGATGGGATTGGGGTAGAGAGAGGATGGTAGTTGGGAAAGGAGAGGATGGCAGTGGGGAAGGGAGAGGATGGGAGTAGGGAAGGTGAGAGGATGGGAGCGGGGAAGAGAGGGGATGGGATTTGGGAAGGGGGAGGATGGGAGTGGGGAAGGGAGAGGATGGGAGCGGGGAAGATGAGAGGATGGGAGTGGGGAAGAGAGAGGATGGGATTTGGGAAGGGGGAGGATGGGAGTGGGAAAGGTGAGAGGATGGGAGTGGGGATGAGAGAGGATGGGATTTGGGAAGGGAGAGGATGGGTTTTGGGAAGGGAGAGGATGCGAGTGGGGAAGGGAGAGGATGGGAGTGGGGAAGGTGAGAGGATGGGAGTGGGGAAGGGAGAGGATGGGAGTGGGGAAGGTGAGAGGATGGGAGCGGGGAAGAGAGAGGATGGGATTTCGAAAGAGGGAGGATTGGAGTGGGAAAGGTGAGACGATGGGAGTGAGGATGAGAGAGCATCGGATTTGGGAAGGGAGAGGATGGGAGAGGGGAAGGTGAGAGGATGGGAGTGGGGATGAGAAAGGATGGGATTTGGGAAGGGAGAGGATGGGAGTGGGGAAGGTGAGAGGATGGGAGTGGGGAAGGGAGAGGATGGAAGTGGGGAAGATGAGAGGATGGTAGTGGGGAAGAGAGAGGATGGGATTTGGGAAGGGAGAGGATGGGAGTGGGCAAGGTGAGGGGATGGGAGTGGGGAAGGGAGAGGATGGGAGTGGGGAAGGTGAGAGGATGGGATTAGGGAAGGGAGAGGATGGAAGAGGGGAAGGGAGAGGATGGGAGTAGGGAAGGTGAGAGGATGGGAGCGGGGAAGAGAGAGGATGGGATTTGTGAAGGGGGAAAATGGGAGTGGGGAAGGGAGAGGATGGGAGTGGGGAAGGTGAGAGGATGGGAGTGGGGAAGGTGAGAGGATGGGATTAGGGAAGGGAAAGGATGGAAGAGGGGAAGGGAGAGGATGGGAGTAGGGAAGGTGAGAGGATGGGAGCGGGGAAGAGAGAAGATAAGATTAGGGAAGGGGGAAGATGGGAGTGGGAAAGTTGAGAGGATGGGATTGGGGATGAGAGAGGATAGGATTTGGGAAGGGAGAGGATAGGAGTGGGGAAGGGAGAGGATGGGAGTGGGGAAGGTGAGAGGATGGGAGTGGGGAAGGTGAGAGGATGGTAGTGGGGAAGAGAGAGGATGGGATTTGGGAAGGGAGAGGATAGAAGAGGGGGAAGGGAGAGGATGGGAGTAGGGAAGGTGAGAGGATTGGAGCGGGGAAGAGAGAGGATGGGATTTGGGAAGGGGGAGGATGGGAGTGGGAAAGGTGAGAGGATGGGAGTGAGGATGAGAGAGGATGGGATTTGGGAAGGGAGAGGATTGGAGTGGGGAAGGGAGAGGATGGGAGCATGGAAGGTGAGAGGATGGGAGCGGGGAAGGGAGAGGATGGGAGTGGGGAAGGTGAGAGGATGGGAGTGGGGAAGAGAGAGGATGGGATTTGGGAAGGGAGAGGATGGAAGAGGGGAAGGGAGAGGATGGGAGTAGGGAAGGTGAGAGGATGGGAGCGGGGAAGAGAGAGGATGGGAGTGAGGAAGGTGAGAGGATGGGAGCGGGGAAGAGAGAGGATGGGATTTGGGAAGGGGGAAGATGGGAGTGGGAAAGGTGAGAGGATGGGAGTGGGGATGAGAGATGATAGGATTATGGAAGGGAGAGGATGGGAGTGGGGAAGGGAGAGGACGGGAGTGGGGAAGGTGAGAGGATGGGAGTGGGGAAGGTGAGAGGATGGTAGTGGGGAAGGGAGAGGATGGGACTGGGGAAGATGGGATTGGGGTAGAGAGAGGATGGTAGTTGGGAAAGGAGAGGATGGGAGCGGGGAAGGTGAGAGGATGGGAGTGGGGATGAGAGAGGATGGGATTTGGGAAGGGAGAGGATGGGATTTGGGAAGGGAGAGGATGGGAGTGGGCAAGGTGAGGGGGTGGGAGTGGGGAAGGGAGAGGATGGGAGTGGGGAAGGTGAGAGGATGGGAGTGGGGAAGGTGAGAGGATGGGATTAGGGAAGGGAGAGGATGGAAGAGGGGAAGGGAGAGGATGGGAGTAGGGAAGGGAGAGGATGGGAGTAGGGAAGGTGAGAGGATGGGATATGGGAAGGGGGAAAATGGGATTTGGGAAGGGAGAGGATGGGAGTGGGGAAGGTGAGAGGATGGGAGTGGGGAAGGGAGAGGATGGGAGTGGGGAAGGTGAGAGGATGGGAGCGGGGAAGAGAGAGGATGGGATTTGGGAAGGGAGAGGATGGGATTTGGGAAGGGAAAGGATGGGAGTGGGGAAGGTGAG
Source organism: Haliotis rufescens (assembly GCF_023055435.1). Classification (NCBI taxonomy): domain Eukaryota; kingdom Metazoa; phylum Mollusca; class Gastropoda; order Lepetellida; family Haliotidae; genus Haliotis; species Haliotis rufescens. The sequence continues at coordinate 775,327 of NW_025964101.1, forward strand.
AGGATGGGAGCGGGGAAGGGAGAGGATGGGAGTGGGGAAGGTGAGAGGATGGGAGTGGGGAAGGTGAGAGGATGGGATTAGGGAAGGGAAAGGATGGAAAAGGGGAAGGGAGAGGATGGGAGTAGGGAAGGTGAGAAGATGGGAGCGGGGAAGAGAGAGGATGGGATATTGGTAAGGGACAGGATGGGATGTGGGAAGGGAGAGCATGGGAGTGGGGAAGGTGAGAGGATGGGAGCGGGGAAGGGAGAGGATGGGAGTGGGGAAGGTGAGAGGATGGGAGTGGGGAAGGTGAGAGGATGGGATTAGGGAAGGGAAAGGATGGAAGAGGGGAAGGGGGAGGATGGGAGTCGGAAAGCTGAGAGGATGGGAGTGGGGATGAGAGAGGATGGGATTTGGGAAGGGAGAGGATGGGAGTGGGGAAGGTGAGAGGATGGGAGTGGGGATGAGAGAGGATGGGATTTGGGAAGGGAGAGGATGGGATTTGGGAAGGGAGAGGATGGGAGTGGGGAAGGTGAGAGGATGGGAGTGGGGAAGGGAGAGGATGGGAGTGGGGAAGGTGAGAGGATGGGAGTGGGGAAGAGAGATGATGGGATTTGGGAAGGGAGAGGATGGGATTTGGGAAGGAAGAGGATGGGAGTGGGCAAGGTGAGGGGATGGGAGTGGGGAAGGGAGAGGATGGGAGTGGGGAAGGTGAGAGGATGGGAGTGGGGAAGGTGAGAGGATGGGATTAGGGAAGGGAGAGGATGGAAGAGGGGAAGGGAGAGGATGGGAGTAGGGAAGGTGAGAGGATGGGAGCGGGGAAGAGAGAGGATGGGATTTGGGAAGGGAGAGGATGGGAGTGGGGAAGGTGAGAGGATGGGAGCATGGAAGGTGAGAGGATGGGAGCGGGGAAGGGAGAGGATGGGAGTGGGGAAAGTGAGAGGATGGGAGTGGGGAAGAGAGAGGATGGGATTTGGGAAGGGAGAGGATGGAAGAGGGGAAGGGAGAGGATGGGAGTAGGGAAGGTGAGAGGATGGGAGCGGGGAAGTGAGAGGATGGGAGTGGGGAAGGTGAGAGGATGGGAGCGGGGAAGAGAGAGGATGGGCTTTGGGAAGGGGGAAGATGGGAGTCGGAAAGGTGAGAGGATGGGAGTGGGGATGAGAGATGATAGGATTATGGAAGGGAGAGGATGGGAGTGGGGAAGGGAGAGGACGGGACTGGGGAAGATGGGATTGGGGTAGAGAGAGGATGGTAGTTGGGAAAGGAGAGGATGGCAGTGGGGAAGGGAGAGGATGGGAGTAGGGAAGGTGAGAGAATGGGAGCGGGGAAGAGAGGGGATGGGATTTGGGAAGGGGGAGGATGGGAGTGGGGAAGGGAGAGGATGGGAGAGGGGAAGATGAGAGGATGGGAGTGGGGAAGAGAGAGGATGGGATTTGGGAAGGGGGAGGATGGGAGTGGGAAAGGTGAGAGGATGGGAGTGGGGATGAGAGAGGATGGGATTTGGGAAGGGAGAGGATGGGATTTGGGAAGGGAGAGGATGGGAGTGGGGAAGGGAGAGGATGGGAGTGGGGAAGGTGAGAGGATGGGAGTGGGGAAGGGAGAGGATGGGAGCGGGGAAGGGAGAGGATGGAAGTGGGGAAGATGAGAGGATGGGAGTGGGGAAGGGAGAGGATGGGAGTGGGGAAGGTGAGAGGATGGGAGTGGGGAAGGTGAGAGGATGGGAGTGGGGAAGGGAGAGGATGGGAGTGGGGAAGGTGAGAGGATGGGAGCGGGGAAGAGAGAGGATGGGATTTCGAAAGAGGGAGGATTGGAGTGGGAAAGGTGGGAGGATGGGAGTGAGGATGAGAGAGGATGGGATTTGGAGAGGGAGAGGATGGGAGAGGGGAAGGTGAGAGGATGGGAGTGGGGATGAGAAAGGATGGGATTTGGGAAGGGAGAGGATGGGAGTGGGGAAGGTGAGAGGATGGGAGTGGGGAAGGGAGAGGATGGAAGTGGGGAAGATGAGAGGATGGTAGTGGGGAAGAGAGAGGATGGGATTTGGGAAGGGAGAGGATGGGAGTGGGCAAGGTGAGGGGATGGGAGTTGGGAAGGGAGAGGATGGGAGTGGGGAAGGTGAGAGGATGGGATTAGGGAAGGGAGAGGATGGAAGAGGGGAAGGGAGAGGATGGGAGTAGGGAAGGTGAGAGGATGGGAGCGGGGAAGAGAGAGGATGGGATTGGGGAAGCCGAGAGGATGGAACTGGGGAAGGGAGAGGATGGGAGTGGGGAAGGGAGAGGATGGGAGCGGGGAAGGTGAGAGGATGGTAGCGGGGAAGGTGAGATAATGGGAGTGGGGAATGGGGAGGATGAAAGTGGGGAAGGGAGAAAGTGGGAGTGGAGAAGGGAGCTGATGGGAGTAGGGAATGGAGATGACGGGAGTGTAGAAGGGAGCTGAACGGAATAGGGATGGGACATGATTGGAGTAGAAGGGAGATGTGGTGAAAAGGGAGAAGATGCCAGTGGGGAAGGGAGAGGGTGGTAGTGGGAAAGGGAGACGGTGGTAGTGGGGAAGAGACAGGATTGATATTAGGAAGGGAGAGGATGGTAGTGGGGAAGGGAGAGGATGGTAGTAGGGAAGGGCGAAGATGGGAGTGGGGAAGAGAGAGGATGGGAGTAGGGAAGGTGAGAGGATGGGAGTGGGGAAGAGAGAGGATGGGATTTTGGAAGGGGGAGGATGGGAGTGGGAAAGGTCAAAGGATGGGAGTTGGGAAGAGAGAGGATGGGATTCGGGAACGGAGGGGATGGGAGTGGGGAAGGGAGAGGATAAGAGTAGGAGAGGTGAGAGGATGGGAGTGGGGAAGAGAGAGGATCGGATTTGGGAAGGGAGAGGATGGGAGTGGGGAAGAGAGAGGATGGGAGTGGGGAAGGGAGAGGATGGGAGTGGGGAAGGTGAGAGGATGGGAGTGGGGAAGAGAAAGGATGGGATTTGGGAAGGGAGAGGATGGGATGTGGGAAGGGAGAGGATGGGAGTAGGGAAGGTGAGAGGATGGGAGCGGGGAAGAGAGAGGATGGGATTTGGGAAGGGGGAGGATGGGAGTCGGAAAGGTGAGAGGATAGGAGTGGGGATGAGAGAGGATGGGATTTAGGAAGGGAGAGAATGGGAGTGGGGAAGGGAGAGGATGGGATTGGGGAAGGTGAGAGGATGGGAGCATGGAAGGTGAGAGGATGGGACCGGGGAAGGGAGGGGATGGGAGTAGGGAAGGGAGATGATGGGATTCGGGAAAGTGAGAGAATGGGAGTGGGGAAGGGAGAGGATGGCAGTGGGGAAGGGAGAGGATGGGAGTGGGGAAGGGAGAGGATGGGAGTGGGGAAGGGGGGAAGGGAGAGGATGGGAGTGGGGAAGGGAGAGGATGGGATTTGGGAAGTGAGAGGATGGGAGTGGGGAAGGGAGAGGATGGGAGTGGGGAAGGGAGAGGATGGGAGTGGGGAAGGGGGGAAGGGAGAGGATGGGAGTGGGGAAGGGAGAGGATGGGAGTTGGGAAGGTGAGAGGATGGGATTGGGGAAGGGACAGGATGGGAGTGGGGAAGGTGAGAGGATGGGAGTGGGGAAGAGAGATGATGGGATTTGGAAAGGGAGAGGATGGAAGAGGGGAAGGGAGAGGATGGGAGTAGGGAAGGTGAGAGGATGGGAGCGGGGAAGAGAGGGGATGGGAGTGGGGAAGAGAGAGGATTGGATTTGGGAAGGGAGAGGATCGAAGAGGGGAAGGGAGAGGTTGGGAGTAGGGAAGGTGAGAGGATGGGATTTGGGAAGGGAGAGGATGGGATTTGGGAAGGGAGAGGATGGGAGTGGGGAAGGGAGAGGATGGGAGTGGGGAAGGTGAGAGGATGGGAGTGGGGAAGGGAGAGGATGGGAGTGGGGAAGGTGAGAGGATGGGAGTGGGGAAGAGAGAGGATGGGATTTGGGAAGGGAGAGGATGGGATTTGGGAAGGGAGAGGATGGGAGTGGGGAAGGTGAGAGGATGGGAGCGGGGAAGGGAGAGGATGGGAGTGGGGAAGGTGAGAGGATGGGAGTGGGGAAGGTGAGAGGATGGGATTAGGGAAGGGAAAGGATGGAAGAGGGGAAGGGAGAGGATGGGAGTAGGGAAGGTGAGAGGATGGGAGCGTGGAAGAGTGAGGATGGGATATTGGGAAGGGAGAGGATGGGATGTGGGAAGGGAGAGTATGGGAGTAGGGAAGGTAAAAAGAATGGGGGCGGGGAAGAGAGAGGATGGGATTTGGGAAGGGGGAGGATGGGAGTCGGAAAGGTGAGAGGATGGGATTAGGGAAGGGAAAGGATGGAAGAGGGGAAGGGAGAGGATGGGAGTAGGGAAGGTGAGAGGATGGGAGCGGGGAAGAGTGAGGATGGGATATTGGGAAGGGAGAGGATGGGATGTGGGAAGGGAGAGTATGGGAGTAGGGAAGGTAAAAAGAATGGGGGCGGGGAAGAGAGAGGATGGGATTTGGGAAGGGGGAGGATGGGAGTCGGAAAGGTGAGAGGATGGGAGTGGGAATGAGAGAGGATGCGATTTGGGAAGGGAGAGGATGGGATTTGGGAAGGGAGAGGATGGGAGTGGGGAAGGGAGAGGATGGGAGAGGGGAAGGGAGAGGATGGGAGTGGGGAAGGTGAGAGCATGGGAGTGGGGAAGAGAGACGATGGGATTTGGGAAGGGAGAGGATGGGAGTGGGCAAGGTGAGGGGATGGGAGTGGGGAAGGGAGAGGATGGGAGTGGGGAAGGTGAGAGGATGGGAGTGGGGAAGGTGAGAGGATGGGATTAGGGAAGGGAGAGGATGGAAGAGGGGAAGGGAGAGGATGGGAGTAGGGAAGGGAGAGGATGGGAGTAGGGAAGGTGAGAGGATGGGATTTGGGAAGGGGGAAAATGGGATTTGGGAAGGGAGAGGATGGGAGTGGGGAAAGGAGAGGATGGGAGTGGGGAAGGTGAGAGGATGGGAGCGGGGAAGGGAGAGGATGGGAGTGGGGAAGGTGAGAGGATGGGAGTGGGGAAGGTGAGAGGATGGGATTAGGGAAGGGAAAGGATGGAAGAAGGGAAGGAAGAGGATGGGAGTAGGGAAGGTGAGAGGATGGGAGCTGGGAAGAGAGAGGATGGGATATTGGTAAGGGAGAGGATGGGATGTGGAAAGGGAGAGCATGGGAGTAGGGAAGGTAAAAAGAATGGGAGCGGGGAAGAGAGAGGATGGGATTTGAGAAGGGGGAGGATGGGAGTCGGAAAGGTGAGAGGATGGGAGTGGGGATGAGAGAGGATGGATTTGGGAAGGGAGAGGATGGGAGTGGGGAAGGTGAGAGGATGGGAGTGGGGATGAGAGAGGATGATATTTGGGAAGGGAGAGGATGGGATTTGGGAAGGGAGAGGATGGGAGTGGGGAAGGGAGAGGATGGGAGTGGGGAAGGGAGAGGATGGGAGTGGGGAAGGTGAGAGGATGGGAGTGGGGAAGAGAGATGATGGGATTTGGGAAGGGAGAGGATGGGATTTGGGAAGGGAGAGGATGGGAGTGGGCAAGGTGAGGGGATGGGAATGGGGAAGGGAGAGGATGGGAGTGGGGAAGGTGAGAGGATGGGAGTGGGGAAGGTGAGAGGATGGGATTAGGGAAGGGAGAGGATGGAAGAGGGGAAGGGAGAGGATGGGAGTAGGGAAGGTGAGAGGATGGGAGCGGGGAAGAGAGAGGATGGGATTTGGGAAGGGGGAAAATGGGAGTGGGAAAGGTGAGAGGATGGGATTGGGGATGAGAGAGGATAGGATTTGGGAAGGGAGAGGATGGGAATGGGGAAGGGAGAGGATGGGAATGGGGAAGGTGAGAGGATGGGATTAGGGAAGGGAGAGGATGGAAGAGGGGAAGGGAGATGATGGGATTAGGGAAGGTGAGAGGATGGGAGCGGGGAAGAGAGAGGATGGGATTTGGGGAGGGGGAAGATGGGAGTGGGAAAGTTGAGAGGATGGGATTGGGGATGAGAGAGGATAGTATTTGGGAAGGGAGAGGATGGGAGTGGGGAAGGGAGAGGATGGGAGTGGGGAAGGTGAGACGATGGGAGTGGGGAAGGTGAGAGGATGGTAGTGGGGAAGAGAGAGGATGGGATTTGGGAAGGGAGAGGATGGAAGAGGGGAAGGGAGAAGATGGGAGTAGGGAAGGTTAGAGGATTCGAGCGGGGAACAGAGAGGATGGGATTTGGGAAGGGGGAGGATGGGAGTGGGAAAGGTGAGAGGATGGGAGTGAGGATGAGAGAGGATGGGATTTGGGAAGGGAGAGGATTGAAGTGGGGAAGGGAGAGGATGGGAGTGGGGAAAGTGAGAGGATGGGAGTGGGGAAGAGAGAGGATGGGATTTGGGAAGGGAGAGGATGGAAGAGGGGAAGGGAGAGGATGGGAGTAGGGAAGGTGAGAGGATGGGAGCGGGGAAGTGAGAGGATGGGAGTGGGGAAGGTGAGAGGATGGGAGCGGGGAAGAGAGAGGATGGGCTTTGGGAAGGAGGAAGATGGGAGTCGGAAAGGTGAGAGGATGGGAGTGGGGATGAGAGATGATAGGATTATGGAAGGGAGAGGATGGGAGTGGGGAAGGGAGAGGACGGGAGTGGGGAAGATGAGAGGATGGGAGTGGGGAAGGTGAGAGGATGGTAGTGGGGAAGGGAGAGGATGGGACTGGGGAAGATGGGATTGGGGTAGAGAGAGGATGGTAGTTCGGAAAGGAGAGGATGGCAGTGGGGAAGGGAGGGGATGGGAGTAGGGAAGGTGAGAGGATGGGAGCGGGGAAGAGAGGGGATGGGATTTGGGAAGGGGGAGGATGGGAGTGGGGAAGGGAGAGGATGGGAGCGGGGAAGATGAGAGGATGGGAGTGGGGAAGAGAGAGGATGGGATTTGGGAAGGGGGAGGGTGGGAGTGGGAAAGGTGAGAGGATGGGAGTGGGGATGAGAGAGGATGGGATTTGGGAAGGGAGAGGATGGGATTTGGGAAGGGAGAGGATGGGAGTGGGGAAGGGAGAGGATGGGAGACGGGAAGGTGAGAGGATGGGATTCGGGAAGGGAGAGGATGGGAGTGGGGAAGATGGGATTGGGGAAGAGAGAGGATGGTAGTTGGGAAAGGAGAGGATGGGAGTTGGAAAGGTGAGAGGATGGGAGTGGGGATGAGAGAGGATGGGATTTGGGAAGGGAGAGGATGGGATTTGGGAAGGGAGAGGATGGGAGTGAGGAAGGGAGGGGATGGGAGTGGGGAAGGTGAGAGGATGGGATTTGGGAAGGGAGAGGATTGGAGTGGGGAAGGGAGAGGATGGGAGTGGGGAAGGTGAGAGGATGGGAGCATGGAAGGTGAGAGGATGGGAGCGGGGAAAGGAGAGGATGGGAGTGGGGAAGGTGAGAGGATGGGAGTAGGGAAGAGAGAGGATGGGATTTGGGAAGGGAGAGGATGGAAGAGGGGAAGGGAGAGGATGGGAGTACGGAAGGTGAGAGGATGGGAGCAGGGAAGTGAGAGGATGGGAGTGGGGAAGGTGAGAGGATGGGAGCGGGGAAGAGAGAGAATGGGCTTTGGGAAGGGGGAAGATGGGAGTCGGAAAGGTGAGAGGATGGGAGTGGGGATGAGAGATGATAGGATTATGGAAGGGAGAGGATGGGAGTGGGGAAGGGAGAGGACGGGAGTGGGGAAGGTGAGAGGATGGGAGTGGGGAAGGTGAGAGGATGGTAGTGGGAAGGGAGAGGATGGGACTGGGGAAGATGGGATTGGGGTAGAGAGAGGATGGTAGTTGGGAAAGGAGAGGATGGCAGTGGGGAAGGGAGAGGATGGGAGTAGGGAAGGTGAGAGGATGGGAGCGGGGAAGAGAGGGGGATGGGATTTGGGAAGGGGAGGATGGGAGTGGGGAAGGGAGAGGATGGGAGCGGGGAAGATGAGAGGATGGGAGTGGGGAAGAGAGAGGATGGGATTTGGGAAGGGGGAGGATGGGAGTGGGAAAGGTGAGAGGATGGGAGTGGGGATGAGAGAGGATGGGATTTGGGAAGGGAGAGGATGGGATTTGGGAAGGGAGAGGATGGGAGTGGGGAAGGGAGAGGATGGGAGTGGGGAAGGTGAGAGGATGGGAGTGGGGAAGGTGAGAGGATGGAAGCGGGGAAGAGAGAGGATGGGATATGGGAAGGGAGAGGATGGGAGAGGGGAAGGTGAGAGGATGGGAGTGGGGATGAGAAAGGATGGGATTTTGGAAGGGAGAGGATGGGAGTGGGGAAGGTGAGAGGATGGGAGTGGGGAAGGGAGAGGATGGAAGTGGGGAAGATGAGAGGATGGTAGTGGGGAAGAGAGAGGATGGGATTTGGGAAGGGAGAGAATGGGAGTGGGCAAGGTGAGGGGGTGGGAGTGAGGAAGGGAGAGGATGGGAGTGGGGAAGGTGAGAGGATGGGATTAGGGAAGGGAGAGGATGGAAGAGGGGAAGGGAGAGAATGGGAGTAGGGAAGGTGAGAGGATGGGATTAGGGAAGGGAAAGTATGGAAGAGGGGAAGGGAGAGGATGGGAGTAGGGAAGGTGAGAGGATGGCAGCGGGGAAGAGAGAGGATAAGATTAGGGAAGGGGGAAGATGGGAGTGGGAAAGTTGAGAGGATGGGATTGGGGATGAGAGAGGATAGGATTTGGGAAGGGAGAGGATGGGAGTGGGGAAGGGACAGGACGGGAGTGGGGAAGATGAGAGGATGGGAGTGGGGAAGGTGAGAGGATGGTAGTGGGGAAGGGAGAGGATTGGAGTGGGGAAGGTGAGAGGATGGGAGTGGGGAAGGTGAGAGGATGGTAGTGGGGAAGAGAGAGGATGGGATTTGGGAAGGGAGAGGATGGAAGAGGGGAAGGGAGAGGATGGGAGTAGGGAAGGTGAGAGGATGGGAGCGGGGAATTGAGAGGATGGGAGTGGGGAAGGTGAGAGGATGGGAGCGGGGAAGAGAGAGGATGGGCTTTGGGAAGGAGGAAGATGGGAGTCGGAAAGGTGAGAGGATGGGAGTGGGGATGAGAGATGATAGGATTATGGAAGGGAGAGGATGGGAGTGGGGAAGGGACAGGACGGGAGTGGGGAAGATGAGAGGATGGGAGTGGGGAAGGTGAGAGGATGGTAGTGGGGAAGGGAGAGGATGGGACTGGGGAAGATGGGATTGGGGTAGAGAGAGGATGGTAGTTCGGAAAGGAGAGGATGGCAGTGGGGAAGGGAGGGGATGGGAGTAGGGAAGGTGAGAGGATGGGAGCGGGGAAGAGAGGGGATGGGATTTGGGAAGGGGGAGGATGGGAGTGGGGAAGGGAGAGGATGGGAGCGGGGAAGATGAGAGGATGGGAGTGGGGAAGAGAGAGGATGGGATTTGGGAAGGGGGAGGGTGGGAGTGGGAAAGGTGAGAGGATGGGAGTGGGGATGAGAGAGGATGGGATTTGGGAAGGGAGAGGATGGGATTTGGGAAGGGAGAGGATGGGAGTGGGGAAGGGAGAGGATGGGAGACGGGAAGGTGAGAGGATGGGAGTGGGGAAGATGGGATTGGGGAAGAGAGAGGATGGTAGTTGGGAAAGGAGAGGATGGGAGTGGGAAAGGTGAGAGGATGGGAGTGGGGATGAGAGAGGATGGGATTTGGGAAGGGAGAGGATGGGATTTGGGAAGGGAGAGGATTGGAGTGAGGAAGGGAGGGGATGGGAGTGGGGAAGGTGAGAGGATGGGATTTGGGAAGGGAGAGGATTGGAGTGGGGAAGGGAGAGGATGGGAGTGGGGAAGGTGAGAGGATGGGAGCATGGAAGGTGAGAGGATGGGAGCGGGGAAAGGAGAGGATGGGAGTGGGGAAGGTGAGAGGATGGGAGTAGGGAAGAGAGAGGATGGGATTTGGGAAGGGAGAGGATGGAAGAGGGGAAGGGAGAGGATGGGAGTACGGAAGGTGAGAGGATGGGAGCAGGGAAGTGAGAGGATGGGAGTGGGGAAGGTGAGAGGATGGGAGCGGGGAAGAGAGAGAATGGGCTTTGTGAAGGGGGAAGATGGGAGTCGGAAAGGTGAGAGGATGGGAGTGGGGATGAGAGATGATAGGATTATGGAAGGGAGAGGATGGGAGTGGGGAAGGGAGAGGACGGGAGTGGGGAAGGTGAGAGGATGGTAGTGGGGAAGAGAGAGGATGGGATTTGGGAAGGGAGAGGATGGAAGAGGGGAAGGGAGAGGATGGGAGTAGGGAAGGTGAGAGGATGGGAGCGGGGAATTGAGAGGATGGGAGCAGGGAAGTGAGAGGATGGGAGTGGGGAAGGTGAGAGGATGGGAGCGGGGAAGAGAGAGAATGGGCTTTGGGAAGGGGGAAGATGGGAGTCGGAAAGGTGAGAGGATGGGAGTGGGGATGAGAGATGATAGGATTATGGAAGGGAGAGGATGGGAGTGGGGAAGGGAGAGGACGGGAGTGGGGAAGGTGAGAGGATGGGAGTGGGGAAGGTGAGAGGATGGTAGTGGGAAGGGAGAGGATGGGACTGGGGAAGATGGGATTGGGGTAGAGAGAGGATGGTAGTTGGGAAAGGAGAGGATGGCAGTGGGGAAGGGAGAGGATGGGAGTAGGGAAGGTGAGAGGATGGGAGCGGGGAAGAGAGGGGGATGGGATTTGGGAAGGGGAGGATGGGAGTGGGGAAGGGAGAGGATGGGAGCGGGGAAGATGAGAGGATGGGAGTGGGGAAGAGAGAGGATGGGATTTGGGAAGGGGGAGGATGGGAGTGGGAAAGGTGAGAGGATGGGAGTGGGGATGAGAGAGGATGGGATTTGGGAAGGGAGAGGATGGGATTTGGGAAGGGAGAGGATGGGAGTGGGGAAGGGAGAGGATGGGAGTGGGGAAGGTGAGAGGATGGGAGTGGGGAAGGGAGAGGATGGGAGTAGGGAAGGTGAGAGGATGGAAGCGGGGAAGAGAGAGGATGGGATATGGGAAGGGAGAGGATGGGAGAGGGGAAGGTGAGAGGATGGGAGTGGGGATGAGAAAGGATGGGATTTGGGAAGGGAGAGGATGGGAGTGGGGAAGGTGAGAGGATGGGAGTGGGGAAGGGAGATGATGGAAGTGGGGAAGATGAGAGGATGGTAGTGGGGAAGAGAGAGGATGGGATTTGGGAAGGGAGAGGATGGGAGTGGGCAAGGTGAGGGGGTGGGAGTGGGGAAGGGAGAGGATGGGAGTGGGGAAGGTGAGAGGATGGGATTAGGGAAGGGAGAGGATGGAAGAGGGGAAGGGAGAGAATGGGAGTAGGGAAGGTGAGAGGATGGGATTAGGGAAGGGAAAGGATGGAAGAGGGGAAGGGAGAGGATGGGAGTAGGGAAGGTGAGAGGATGGCAGCGGGGAAGAGAGAGGATAAGATTAGGGAAGGGGGAAGATGGGAGTGGGAAAGTTGAGAGGATGGGATTGGGGATGAGAGAGGATAGGATTTGGGAAGGGAGAGGGTGGGAGTGGGGAAGGGAGAGGATGGGAGTGGGGAAGGTGAGAGGATGGGAGTGGGGAAGGTGAGAGGATGGTAGTGGGGAAGAGAGAGGATGGGATTTGGGAAGGGAGAGGATAGAAGAGGGGAAGGGAGAGGATGGGAGTAGGGAAGGTGAGAGGATTGGAGCGGGGAAGAGAGAGGATGGGATTTGGGAAGGGGGAGGATGGGAGTGGGAAAGGTGAGAGGATGGGAGTGAGGATGAGAGAGGATGGGATTTGGGAAGGGAGAGGATTGGAGTGGGGAAGGGAGAGGATGGGAGGTGGGGAAGGTGAGAGGATGGGAGCATGGAAGGTGAGAGGATGGGAGCGGGGAAGGGAGAGGATGGGAGTGGGGAAGGGAGAGGATGGGACTGGGGAAGATGGGATTGGGGTAGAGAGAGGATGGTAGTTGGGAAAGGAGAGGATGGGAGCGGGGAAGGTGAGAGGATGGGAGTGGGGATGAGAGAGGATGGGATTTGGGAAGGGAGAGGATGGGACTGGGGAAGGGAGAGGACGGGAGTGGGGAAGGTGAGAGGATGGGAGTGGGGAAGGAGAGAGGATGGTAGTGGGGAAGGGAGAGGATGGGACTGGGGAAGATGGGATTGGGGTAGAGAGAGGATGGTAGTTGGGAAAGGAGAGGATGGGAGCGGGGAAGGTGAGAGGATGGGAGTGGGGTTGAGAGAGGATGGGATTTGGGAAGGGAGAGGATGGGAGTGGGGAAGGGAGAGGACGGGAGTGGGGAAGGTGAGAGGATGGGAGTGGGGAAGGAGAGAGGATGGTAGTGGGGAAGGGAGAGGATGGGACTGGGGAAGATGGGATTGGGGTAGAGAGAGGATGGTAGTTGGGAAAGGAGAGGATGGGAGCGGGGAAGGTGAGAGGATGGGAGTGGGGATGAGAGAGGATGGGATTTGGGAAGGGAGAGGATGGGAGTGGGGGAAGGGAGAGGATGGGAGTCGGGAAGGTGAGAGGATGGGAGTGGGGAAGGTGAGATGATGGGAGAGAGGAAGGGAGAGGATGGGACTGGGGAAGATGGGATTGGGGTAGAGAGAGGATGGTAGTTGGGAAGGGAGAGGATGGGAGTGGGGAATGTGAGAGCATGGGAGTGGGGAAGAGAGATGATTGGATTTGGGGAGGGAGAGGATGGAAGAAGGGAAGGGAGAGGATGGGAGTAGGTAATGTGAGAGGATGGGAGCGGGGAAGAGAGAGGATGGGATTTGGGAAGGTGAGAGGATGGGAGTGGGGAAGGGGGAGGATGGGAGTCGGGAAGGTAAGAGGATGGGAGTGGGGAAGGTGAGAGGATGGTACTGGGGAAGGGAGAGAATGGGACTGGGGAAGGGAGAGGATGGGACTGGGGAAGATGGGATTGGGGTAGAGAGAGGATGGGAGGAGGGAAGGGAGAGGATGGGAGTGGGAAAGGTGAGAGGATGGGAGTGGGGATGAGAGAGGATGGGATTTGGGAAGGGAGAGGATGGGAGTGGGGAAGGGAGAGGATGGGAGTCGGGAAGGTGAGAGGATGGGAGAGGGAAGGGTGAGAGGATGGTAGTGGGGAAGGGAGAGGATGGGACTGGGGAAGATGGGATTGGGGTAGAGAGAGGATGGTAGTTGGGAAAGGAGAGGATGGCAGTGGGGAAAGGAGAGGATGGTAGTGGAGAAAAGAGCTGAACGGAGGATGTGATTGGGGAAGGGAGAGGATGGGAGAGGGGAAGGGAGATGATGGGAGAGAGGAAGGGAGAGGATGGGTGTGGGGAAGGCGAGAGGATGGTAGTGGGGAAGGGAGAGGATGGTAGTGGGGAAGGGAGAGGATGGGACTGGGGAAGATGGGATTGGGGTAGAGAGAGGATGGTAGTTGGGAAAGGAGAGGATGGCAGTGGGGAAGTGAGAGGATGGGAGTAGGGAAGGTGAGAGGATGGGAGCGGGGAAGAGAGGGGATGGGATTTGGGAAGGGGGAGGATGGGAGTGGGGAAGGGAGAGGATGGGAGCGGGGAAGATGAGAGGATGGGAGTGGGGAAGAGAGAGGATGGGATTTGGGAAGGGGGAGGATGGGAGTGGGAAAGGTGAGAGGATGGGAGTGGGGATGAGAGAGGATGAGATTTGGGAAGGGAGAGGATGGGATTTGGGAAGGGAGAGGATGGGAGTGGGGAAGGGAGAGGATGGGAGTGGGGAAGGTGAGAGGATGGGATTCGGGAAGGGAGAGGATGGGAGTGGGGAAGATGGGATTGGGGAAGAGAGAGGATGGTAGTTGGGAAAGGAGAGGATCGGAGTGGGAAAGGTGAGAGGATGGGAGTGGGGATGAGAGAGGATGGGATTTGGGAAGGGAGAGGATGGGATTCGGGAAGGGAGAGGATTGGAGTGAGGAAGGGAGGGGATGGGAGTGGGGAAGGTGAGAGGATGGGATTTGGGAAGGGAGAGGATGGGATTTGGGAAGGGAGAGGATGGGAGTGGGGAAGGGAGAGGATGGGAGTGGGGAAGGTGAGAGGATGGGATTCGGGAAGGGAGAGGATGGGAGTGGGGAAGATGGGATTGGGGAAGAGAGAGGATGGTAGTTGGGAAAGGAGAGGATGGGAGTGGGAAAGGTGAGAGGATGGGATTTGGGAAGGGAGAGGATTGGAGTGGGGAAAGGAGAGGATGGGAGTGGGGAAGGTGAGAGGATGGGAGCATGGAAGGTGAGAGGACGGGAGCGGGGAAGGGAGAGGATGGGAGTGGGGAAGGTGAGAGGATGGGAGTGGGGAAGGTGAGAGGATGGGAGTGGGGATGAGAGATGATAGGATTATGGAAGGTAGAGGATAGGAGTGGGGAAGGGAGAGGACGGGAGTGGGGAAGGTGAGAGGATGGGAGTGGGGAAGGTGAGAGGATGGGACTGGGGAAGGGAGAGGATGGGACTGGGGAAGATGGGATTGGGGTAGAGAGAGGATGGTAGTTGGGAAAGGAGAGGATGGCAGTGGGGAAGGGAGAGGATGGGAGTATGGAAGGTGAGAGGATGGGAGCGGGGAAGAGAGGGGATGGGATTTGGGAAGGGGGAGGATGGGAGTGGGGAAGGGAGAGGATGGGAGCGGGGAAGATGAGAGGATGGGAGTGGGGAAGAGAGAGGATGGGATTTGGGAAGGGGGAGGATGGGAGTGGGAAAGGTGAGAGGATGGGAGTGGGGATGAGAGAGGATGAGATTTGGGAAGGGAGAGGATGGGATTTGGGAAGGGAGAGGATGGGAGTGGGGAAGGGAGAGGATGGGAGTGGGGAAGGTGAGAGGATGGGATTCGGGAAGGGAGAGGATGGGAGTGGGGAAGATGGGATTGGGGAAGAGAGAGGATGGTAGTTGGGAAAGGAGAGGATGGGAGTGGGAAAGGTGAGAGGATGGGAGTGGGGATGAGAGAGGATGGGATTTGGGAAGGGAGAGGATGGGATTTGGGAAGGGAGAGGATTGGAGTGAGGAAGGGAGGGGATGGGAGTGGGGAAGGTGAGAGGATGGGATTTGGGAAGGGAGAGGATGGGATTTGGGAAGGGAGAGGATGGGAGTGGGGAAGGGAGAGGATGGGAGTGGGGAAGGTGAGAGGATGGGATTCGGGAAGGGAGAGGATGGGATTGGGGAAGAGAGAGGATGGTAGTTGGGAAAGGAGAGGATGGGAGTGGGAAAGGTGAGAGGATGGGATTTGGGAAGGGAGAGGATTGGAGTGGGGAAAGGAGAGGATGGGAGTGGGGAAGGTGAGAGGATGGGAGCATGGAAGGTGAGAGGACGGGAGCGGGGAAGGGAGAGGATGGGAGTGGGGAAGGTGAGAGGATGGGAGTGGGGAAGAGAGAGGATGGGATTTGGGAAGGGAGAGGATGGAAGAGGGGAAGGGAGAGGATGGGAGTACGGAAGGTGAGAGGATGGGAGCGGGGAAGTGAGAGGGTGGGAGTGGGGAAGGTGAGAGGATGGGAGCGGGGAAGAGAGAGGATGGGCTTTGGGAAGGGGGAAGATGGGAGTCGGAAAGGTTAGAGGATGGGAGTGGGGATCAGAGATGATAGGATTATGGAAGGGAGAGGATGGGAGTGGGGAAGGGAGAGGACGGGAGTGGGGAAGGTGAGAGGATGGGAGTGGGGAAGGTGAGAGGATGGTAGTGGGGAAGGGAGAGGATGGGACTGGGAAAGATGGGATTGGGGTAGAGAGAGGATGGTAGTTGGGAAAGGAGAGGATGGGAGCGGGGAAGGTGAGAGGATGGGAGTGGGGATGAGAGAGGATGGGATTTGGGAAGGGAGAGGATGGGAGTGGGGAAGGGAGAGGATGGGAGTCGGGAAGGTGAGAGGATGGGAGTGGGGAAGGTGAGATGATGGGAGAGAGGAAGGGAGAGGATGGGACTGGGGAAGATGGGATTGGGGTAGAGAGAGGATGGTAGTTGGGAAGGGAGAGGATGGGAGTGGGGAAGGTGAGAGCATGGGAGTGGGGAAGAGATATGATTGGATTTGGGGAGGGAGAGGATGGAAGAAGGGAAGGGAGAGGATGGGAGTAGGTAAGGTGAGAGGATGGGAGCGGGGAAGAGAGAGGATGGGATTTGGGAAGGTGAGAGGATGGGAGTGGGGAAGGGGGAGGATGGGAGTCGGGAAGGTAAGAGGATGGGAGTGGGGAAGGTGAGAGGATGGTACTGGGGAAGGGAGAGGATGGGACTGGGGAAGGGAGAGGATGGGACTGGGGAAGATGGGATTGGGGTAGAGAGAGGATGGGAGGAGGGAAGGGAGAGGATGGGAGTGGGAAAGGTGAGAGGATGGGAGTGGGGAAGGTGAGAGGATGGGAGTGGGGAAGGTGAGAGGATGGTAGTGGGGAAGGGAGAGGATGGGACTGGGGAAGATGGGATTGGGGTAGAGAGAGGATGGTAGTTGGGAAAGGAGAGGGTGGCAGTGGGGAAAGGAGAGGATGGTAGTGGAGAAAAGAGCTGAACGGAGGATGTGATTGGGGAAGGGAGAGGATGGGAGAGGGGAAGGGAGATGATGGGAGAGAGGAAGGGAGAGGATGGGTGTGGGGAAGGCGAGAGGATGGTAGTGGGGAAGGGAGAGGATGGTAGTGAGGAAGGGAGAGGATGGGACTGGGGAAGTTGGGATTGGGGTAGAGAGAGGATGGTAGTTCGGAAAGGAGAGGATGGGAGTGGGGATGAGAGAGGATCGGATTTGGGAAGGGAGAGGATGGTAGTGGGGAAGGTTAGAGGATGGGAGTGGGGAAGGGAGAGGATGGGAGCGGGGAAGGTGAGAGGATGGGAGCGGGGAAGAGAGAGGATGAGACTTGGGAAGGGAGAGGATGGGAGTAGGGAAGGGAGAGGATGGGAGTGGGAAAGGTGAGAGGATGGGAGTGGGGATGAGAGAGGATGGGATTTGGGAAGGGAGAGGATTGGAGTGGGGAAGGGAGAGGATGGGAGTCGGGAAGGTGAGAGGATGGGAGTGGGGAAGGTGAGAGGATGGTAGTGGGGAAGGGAGAGGATGGGACTGGGGAAGATGGGATTGGGGTAGAGAGAGGATGGTAGTTGGGAAAGGAGAGGATGGCAGTGGGGAAAGGAGAGGATGGTAGTGCAGAAAGGAGCTGAACGGAGGATGTGATTGGGGAAGGGAGAGGATGGGAGAGGGGAAGGGAGATGATGGGAGAGAGGAAGGGAGAGGATGGGTGTGGGGAAGGCGAGAGGATGGTAGTGGGGAAGGGAGAGGATGGTAGTGAGAAAGGGAGAGGATGGGACTGGGGAAGATGGGATTGGGGTAGAGAGAGGATGGTAGTTCGGAAAGGAGAGGATGGGAGTGGGGATGAGAGAGGATGGGATTTGGGAAGGGAGAGGATGGTAGTGGGGATGGTTAGAGGATGGGAGTGGGGAAGGGAGAGGATGGGAGCGGGGAAGGTGAGAGGATGGGAGCGGGGAAGAGAGAGGATGAGACTTGAGAAGGGAGAGGATGGGAGTAGGGAAGGTGAGAGGATGGGAGCAGGGAAGAGAGAGGATGGGATTTGGGAAGGGGGAGGATGGGAGTGGGAAAGGTGAGAGGATGGCAGTGGGGACGAGAGAGGATGGGATTTGGGAAGGGAGAGGATGGGAGTGGGGAAGGGGGGAGGATGGGAGTGGGGAAGGGAGAGGATGGGAGTGGGGAAGGTGAGAGGATGTGAGTGGGGAAGAGAGAGGATGGGATTTGGGAAGGGAGAGGATGGAAGAGGGGAAGGGAGAGGATGGGAGTAGGGAAGGTGAGAGGATGTGAGCGGGGAAGAGAGAGGATGGGATATTGGGAAGGGAGAGGATGGGATGTGGGAAGGGAGAGCATGGGAGTAGGGAAGGTAAAAAGAATGGGAGTGGGAAAGAGAGAGGATGGGATTTGGGAAGGGAGAGGATGGGATTTGGGAAGGGAGAGGATGGGAGTGGGGAAGGGAGAGGATGGGAGTGGGGAAGGTGAGAGGATGGGAGTGGGGAAGAGAGAGGATGGGATTTGGGAAGGGAGAGGATGGGATTTGGGAAGGGAGAGGATGGGAGTGGGCAAGGTGAGGGGATGGGAGTGGGGAAGGGAGAGGATGGGAGTGGGGAAGGTGAGAGGATGGGATTAGGGAAGGGAGAGGATGGAAGAGGGGAAGGGAGAGGATGGGAGTAGGGAAGGTGAGAGGATGGGAGCGGGGAAGAGAGAGGATGGGATTTGGGAAGGGGGGAAAATGGGAGTGGGAAAGGTGAGAGGATGGGATTGGGGATGAGAGAGGATAGGATTTGGGAAGGGAGAGGATGGGAGTGGGGAAGGGAGAGGATGGGAGTGGGGAAGGTGAGAGGATGGGAGTGGGGAAGGTGAGAGGATGGTAGTGGGGAAGGGAGAGGATGGGACTGTGGAAGATGGGATTGGGGTAGAGAGAGGATGGTAGTTGGGAAAGGAGAGGATGGCAGTGGGGAAAGGAGAGGATGGTAGTGCAGAAAGGAGCTGAACGGAGGATGTGATTGGGGAAGGGAGAGGATGGGAGAGGGGAAGGGAGATGATGGGAGAGCGGAAGGGAGAGGATGGGTGTGGGGAAGGCGAGAGGATGGTAGTGGGGAAGGGAGAGGATGGTAGTGAGAAAGGGAGAGGATGGGACTGGGGAAGATGGGATTGGGGTAGAGAGAGGATGGTAGTTCGGAAAGGAGAGGATGGGAGTGGGGATGAGAGAGGATGGGATTTGGGAAGGGAGAGGATGGTAGTGGGGAAGGTTAGAGGATGGGAGTGGGGAAGGGAGAGGATGGGAGCGGGGAAGGTGAGAGGATGGGAGCGGGGAAGAGAGAGGATGAGACTTGAGAAGGGAGAGGATGGGAGTAGGGAAGGTGAGAGGATGGGAGCAGGGAAGAGAGAGGATGGGATTTGGGAAGGGGGAGGATGGGAGTGGGAAAGGTGAGAGGATGGCAGTGGGGATAAGAGAGGATGGGATTTGGGAAGTGAGAGGATGGGTGTGGGGAAGGGGGGAGGATGGGAGTGGGGAAGGGAGAGGATGGGCGTGGGGAAGGTGAGAGGATGTGAGTGGGGAAGAGAGAGGATGGGATTTGGGAAGGGAGAGGATGGAAGAGGGGAAGGGAGAGGATGGGAGTAGGGAAGGTGAGAGGATGTGAGCGGGGAAGAGAGAGGATGGGATATTGGGAAGGGAGAGGATGGGATGTGGGAAGGGAGAGGATGGGAGTAGGGAAGGTAAAAAGAATGGGAGTGGGAAAGAGAGGATGAGATTTGGGAAGGGAGAGGATGGGATTTGGGAAGGGAGAGGATGGGAGTGGGGGAAGGGAGAGGATGGGAGTGGGGAAGGGAGAGGATGGGAGTGGGGAAGGTGAGAGGATGGGAGTGGGGAAGAGAGAGGATGGGATTTGGGAAGGGAGAGGATGGGATTTGGGAAGGGAGAGGATGGGAGTGGGCAAGGTGAGGGGATGGGAGTGGGGAAGGGAGAGGATGGGAGTGGGGAAGGTGAGAGGATGGGATTAGGGAAGGGAGAGGATGGAAGAGGGGAAGGGAGAGGATGGGAGTAGGGAAGGTGAGAGGATGGGAGCGGGGAAGAGAGAGGATGGGATTTGGGAAGGGGGGAAAATGGGAGTGGGAAAGGTGAGAGGATGGGATTGGGGATGAGAGAGGATAGGATTTGGGAAGGGAGAGGATGGGAGTGGGGAAGGGAGAGGATGGGAGTGGGGAAGGTGAGAGGATGGGAGTGGGTAAGGTGAGAGGATGGGATTAGGGAAGGGAGAGGATGGAAGAGGGGAAGGGAGAGGATGGGAGTAGGGAAGGTGAGAGGATGGGAGCGGGGAAGAGAGAGGATGGGTTTTGGGAAGGGGGAAGATGGGAGTGGGAAAGTTAAGAGGATGGGATTGGGGATGAGAGAGGATAGGATTTGGGAAGGGAGAGGATGGGAGTCGGGAAGGGAGAGGATGGGAGTGGGGAAGGTGAGAGGATGGGAGTGGGGAAGGTGAGAGGATGGTAGTGGGGAAGAGAGGATTGGATTTGGGAAGGGAGAGGATAGAAGAGGGGAAGGGAGAGGATGGGAGTAGGGAAGATGAGAGGATTGGAGCGGGGAAGAGAGGATGGGATTTGGGAAGGGAGAGGATTGGAGTGGGGAAGGGAGAGGATGGGAGGTGGGGAAGGTGAGAGGATGGGAGCATGGAAGGTGAGAGGATGGGAGCGGGGAAGGGAGAGGATGGGAGTGGGAAAGGTGAGAGGATGGGAGTGGGGAAGGTGAGAGGATGGGAGTGGGGAAGGTGAGAGGATGGTAGTGGGGTAGGGAGAGGATGGGACTGGGGAAGATGGGATTGGGGTAGAGAGAGGATGGTAGTTGGGAAAGGAGAGGATGGCAATGGGGAAAGGAGAGGATGGTAGTTGAGAAAGGAGCTGAACGGAGGATGTGATTGGGGAAGGGAGAGGATGGGAGTGGGGAAGGGAGATGATGGGAGAGAGGAAGGGAGAGGATGGGTGTGGGGAAGGCGAGAGGATGGTAGTGGGGAAGGGAGAGGATGGTAGTGAGGAAGGGAGAGGATGGGAGTGGGGAAGGAAGAGGATTGGAGTGGGGAAGGGAGAGGATGGGACTGGGGAAGATGGGATTGGGGTAGAGAGAGGATGGTAGTTCGGAAAGGAGAGGATGGGAGTGGGGATGAGAGAGGATGAGAGTGGGGAAGGGGGGAAGGGAGAGGATGGGAGTGGTGAAGGTAGAGGATGGGAGTGGGGAAGGTGAGAGGATGGGAGTGGGGAAGGGAGAGGATGGGAGTGGGGAAGGTGAGAGCATGGGAGTGGGGAAGAGAGATGATTGGATTTTGGGAGGGAGAGGATGGAAGAAGGGAAGGGAGAGGATGGGAGTAGGTATGGTGAGAGGATGGGAGCGGGGAAGAGAGAGGATGGGATTTGGGAAGGTGAGAGGATGGGAGTGGGGAAGGGGGAGGATGGGAGTCGGGAAGGTGAGAGGATGGGAGTGGGGAAGGTGAGAGGATGGGACTGGGGAAGGGAGTGGATGGGACTGGGGAAGATGGGATTGGGGTAGAGAGAGGATGGGAGTAGGGAAGGGAGAGGATGGGAGTGGGAAAGGTGAGAGGATGGGAGTGGGGATGAGAGAGGATGGGATTAGGGAAGGGAGAGGATGGGAGTTGGGAAGGGAGAGGATGGGAATCGGGAAGGTGAGAGGATGGGAGTGGGGAAGGTGAGATGTTGGGAGAGAGGAAGGGAGAGGATGGGACTGGGGAAGATGGGATTGGGGTAGAGAGAGGATGGTAGTTGGGAAGGGAGAGGATGGGAGTGGGGAAGGTGAGAGCATGGGAGTGGGGAACAGAGATGATTGGATTTGGGGAGGGAGAGGATGGAAGAAGGGAAGGGAGAGGATGGGAGTAGGTAAGGTGAGAGGATGGGAGTGGGGAAGGTGAGAGGATGGTAGTGGGGAAGGTGAGAGGATGGTAGTGGGGAAGGGAGAGGATGGGACTGCGGAAGAAGGGATTGGGGTAGAGAGAGGATGGTAGTTCGGAAAGGAGAGGATGGGAGTGGGGATGAGAGAGGATGGGATTTGGGAGGGGAGAGGATGGTAGTGGGGAAGATTAGAGGATGGGAGTGGGGAAGGGAGAGGATGGGAGCGGGGAAGGTGAGAGGATGGGAGCGGGGAAGAGAGAGGATGAGACTTGGGAAGGGAGAGGATGGGAGTAGGGAAGGTGAGAGGATGGGAGCAGGGAAGAGAGAGGATGGGATTTGGAAAAGGGGAGGATGGGATTGGGAAAGGTGAGAGGATGGGAGTGGGGATGAGAGAGGATGGGATTTGGGAAGGGAGAGGATGGGAGTGGGGAAGGGGGGAGGATGGGAGTGGGGAAGGGAGAGGATGGGAGTGGGGAAGGTGAGAGGATGGGAGTGGGGAAGAGAGAGGATGGGATTTGGGAAGTGAGAGGATGGAAGAGGGGAAGGGAGAGGATGGGAGTAAGGAAGGTGAGAGGATGGGAGCGGGGAAGAGAGAGGATGGGATTTGGGAAGGGAGAGGATGGGAGTGGGGAAGGGAGAGGATGGGAATCGGGAAGGTGAGAGGATGGGAGTGGGGAAGGTGAGATGTTGGGAGAGAGGAAGGGAGAGGATGGGACTGGGGAAGATGGGATTGGGGTAGAGAGAGGATGGTAGTTGGGAAGGGAGAGGATGGGAGTGGGGAAGGTGAGAGCATGGGAGCGGGGAACAGAGATGATTGGATTTGGGGAGGGAGAGGATGGAAGAAGGGAAGGGAGAGGATGGGAGTAGGTAAGGTGAGAGGATGGGAGCGGGGAAGAGAGAGGATGGGATTTGGGAAGGTGAGAGGATGGGAGTGGGGAAGGGGGAGGATGGGAGTCGGGAAGGTAAGAGGATGGGAGTGGGGAAGGTGAGAGGATGGTAGTGGGGAAGGGAGAGGATGTGATTGGGGAAGGGAGAGGATGGGACTGGGGAAGATGGGATTGGGGTAGAGAGAGGATGGGAGTAGGGAAAGGAGAGGATGGGAGTGGGAAAGGTGGGAGGATGGGAGTGGGGATGAGAGAGGATGGGATTTGGGAAGGGAGAGGATGGGAGTGGGGAAGGGAGAGGATGGGAGTCGGGAAGGTGAGAGGATGGGAGTGGGGAAGGTGAGAGGATGGTAGTGGGGAAGGGAGAGGATGGGACTGGGGAAGATGGGATTGGGGTAGAGAGAGGATGGTAGTTGGGAAAGGAGAGGATGGCAGTGGGGAAAGGAGAGGATGGTAGTGGAGAAAGGAGCTGAACGGAGGATGTGATTGGGGAAGGGAGAGGATGGGAGAGGCGAAGGGAGATGATGGGAGAGAGGAAGGGAGAGGATGGATGTGGGGAAGGCGAGAGGATGGTAGTGGGGAAGGGAGAGGATGGTAGTGAGGAAGGGAGAGGATGGGACTGGGGAAGATGGGATTGGGGTAGAGAGAGGATGGTAGTTCGGAAAGGAGAGGATGGGAGTGGGGATGAGAGAGGATGGGATTTGGGAAGGGAGAGGATGGTAGTGGGGAAGGTTAGAGGATGGGAGTGGGGAAGGGAGAGGATGGGAGCGGGGAAGGTGAGAGGATGGGAGCGGGGAAGAGAGAGGATGAGACTTGGGAAGGGAGAGGATGGGAGTAGGGAAGGTGAGAGGATGGGAGCAGGGAAGAGAGAGGATGGGATTTGGGAAGGGGGAGGATGGGAGTGGGAAAGGTGAGAGGATGGGAGTGGGGATGAGAGAGGATGGGATTTGGGAAGGGAGAGGATGGGAGTGGGGAAGGGGGGAGGATGGGAGTGGGGAAGGGAGAGGATGGGAGTGGGGAAGAGAGAGGATGGGATATTGGGAAGGGAGAGGATGGGATGTGGGAAGGGAGAGCATGGAGTAGGGAAGGTAAAAAGAATGGGAGCGGGAAAGAGAGAGGATGGGATTTGGGAAGGGAGAGGATGGGATTTGGGAAGGGTGAGGATGGGAGTGGGGAAGGGAGAGGATGGGAGTGGGGAAGGTGAGAGGATGGGAGTGGGGAAGAGAGAGGATGGGAGTGGGGATGAGAGAGGATGGGATTTGGGAAGGGAGAGGATGGGAGTGGGGAAGGGGGGAGGATGGGAGTGGGGAAGGGAGAGGATGGGAGTGGGGAAGGTGAGAGGATGTGAGTGGGGAAGAGAGAGGATGGGATTTGGGAAGGGAGAGGATGGAAGAGGGGAAGGGAGAGGATGGGAGTGGGGAAGGTGAGAGGATGGGATTAGGGAAGGGAGAGGATGGGAGTGGGGAAGAGAGAGGATGGGATTTGGGAAGGGAGAGGATGGTATTTGGGAAGGGAGAGGATGGGAGTGGGCAAGGTGAGGGGATGGGAGTGGGGAAGGGAGAGGATGGGAGTGGGGAAGGTGAGAGGATGGGAGTGGGGAAGGGAGAGGATGGGAGTGGGGATGAGAGAGGATGGGATATTGGGAAGGGAGAGGATGGGATGTGGGAAGGGAGAGCATGGGAGTAGGGAAGGTAAAAAGAATGGGAGCGGGAAAGAGAGAGGATGGGATTTGGGAAGGGAGAGGATGGGAGTGGGGAAGGGAGAGGATGGGAGTGGGGAAGGGAGAGGATGGGAGTGGGGAAGGTGAGAGGATGGGAGTGGGGAAGAGAGAGGATGGGATTTGGGAAGGGAGAAGATTGGATTTGGGAAGGGAGAGGATGGGAGTGGGCAAGGTGAGGGGATGGGAGTGGGGAAGTGAGAGGATGGGAGTGGGGAAGGTGAGAGGATGGGATTAGGGAAGGGAGAGGATGGGAGTAGGGAAGGTGAGAGGATGGGAGCGGGGAAGAGAGAGGATGGGATTTGGGAAGGGGGGAAAATGGGAGTGGGAAAGGTGAGAGGATGGGATTGGGGAAGGTGAGAGGATGGTAGTGGGGAAGGGAGAGGATGTGACTGGGGAAGGGAGAGGATGGGACTGGGGAAGATGGGATTGGGGTAGAGAGAGGATGGGAGTAGGGAAGGGAGAGGATGGGAGTGGGAAAGGTGAGGGGATGGGAGTGGGGAAGGGAGAGGATGGGAGTGTGGAAGGTGAGAGGACGGTATTAGGGAAGGGAGAGGATGGAAGAGGGGAAGGGAGAGGATGGGAGTAGGGAAGGTGAGAGGATGGGAGCGGGGAAGAGAGAGGATGGGATTTGGGAAGGGGGAAAATGGGAGTGGGAAAGGTGAGAGGATGGGATTGGGGATGAGAGAGGATAGGATTTGGGAAGGGAGAGGATGGGAGTGGGGAAGGGAGAGGATGGGTGTGGGGAAGGTGAGAGGATGGGAGTGGGGAAGGTGAGAGGATGGGATTAGGGAAGGGAGAGGATGGAAGAGAGGAAGGGAGAGGATGGGAGTAGGGAAGGTGAGAGGATGGGAGCGGGGAAGAGAGAGGATGGGATTTGGGAAGGGGGAAGATGGGAGTGGGAAAGTTGGGAGGATGGGATTGGGGATGAGAGAGGATAGGATTTGGGAAGGGAGAGGATGGGAGTGGGGAAGGGAGAGGATGGGAGTAGGGAAGGTGAGAGGATGGGAGTGGGGAAGGTGAGAGGATGGTAGTGGGGAAGAGAGAGGATAGGATTTGGGAAGGGAGAGGATAGAAGAGGGGAAGGGAGAGGATGGGAGTAGGGAAGGTGAGAGGATTGGAGCGGGGAAGAGAGAGGATGGGATTTTGGAAGGGGGAGGATGGGAGTGGGAAAGGTGAGAGGATGGGAGTGAGGATGAGAGAGGATGGGATTTGGGAAGGGAGAGGATTGGAGTGGGGAAGGGAGAGGATGGGAGGTGGGGAAGGTGAGAGGATGGTAGTGAGGAAGGGAGAGGATGGGAGTGGGGAAGGGAGAGGATGGGAGTGGGGAAGGGAGAGGATCGGTGTGGGGAAGGCGAGAGGATGGTAGTGAGGAAGGGAGAGGATGGGAGTGGGGAAGGGAGAGGATGGTACTGGGGAAGATGGGATTGGGATAGAGAGAGGATGGTAGTTGAGAAAGGAGAGGATGGCAGTGGGGAAAGGAGAGGATGGTAGTTGAGAAAGGAGCTGAACGGAGGATGTGTTTGGGGAAGGGAGAGGATCGGAGTGGGGAAGGGAGAGGATGGGAGAGTGGAAGGGAGAGGATGGTAGTGAGGAAGGGAGAGGATGGGACTGGGGAAGATGGGATTGGGGTAGAGAGAGGATGGTAGTTCGGAAAGGAGAGGATGGGAGTGGGGATGAGAGAGGATGGGATTTGGGAAGGGAGAGGATGGTAGTGGGGAAGGTTAGAGGATGGGAGTGGGGAAGGGAGAGGATGGGAGCGGGGAAGGTGAGAGGATGGGAGCGGGGAAGAGAGAGGATGAGACTTGGGAAGGGAGAGGATGGGAGTAGGGAAGGTGAGAGGATGGGAGCAGGGAAGAGAGAGGATGGGATTTGGGAAGGGGGAGGATGGAAGTGGGAAAGGTGAGAGGATGGGAGTGGGGATGAGAGAGGATGGGATTTGGGAAGGGAGAGGATGGGAGTGGGGAAGGGGGGAGGATGGGAGTGGGGAAGGGAGAGGATGGGATTTGGGAAGGGAGAGGATGGGATTTGGGAAGGGTGAGGATGGGAGTGGGGAAGGGAGAGGATGGGAGTGGGGAAGGTGAGAGGATGGGAGTGGGGAAGAGAGAGGATGGGATTTGGGAAGGGAGAGGATCGGATTTGGGAAGGGAGAGGATGGGAGTGGGCAAGGTGAGGGGATGGGAGTGGGGAAGGGAGAGGATGGGAGTGGGGATGAGAGAGGATGGGATTTGGGAAGGGAGAGGATGGGAGTGGGGAAGGTGAGAGGATGGGATTAGGGAAGGGAGAGGATGGAAGACGGGAAGGGAGAGGATGGGAGTAGGGAAGGTGAGAGGATGGGAGCGGGGAAGAGAGAGGATGGGATTTGGGAAGGGGGGAAAATGGGAGTGGGAAAGGTGAGAGGATGGGATTGGGGATGAGAGAGGATAGGATTTGGGAAGGTGAGAGGATGGGAGTGGGGAAGGGGGAGGATGGGAGTCGGGAAGGTAAGAGGATGGGAGTGGGGAAGGTGAGAGGATGGTAGTGGGGAAGGGAGAGGATGTGACTGGGGAAGGGAGAGGATGGGACTGGGGAGGATGGGATTGGGGTAGAGAGAGGATGGGAGTAGGGAAGGGAGAGGATGGGAGTGGGAAAGGTGAGGGGATGGGAGTGGGGAAGGGAGAGGATGGGAGTGTGGAAGGTGAGAGGACGGTATTAGGGAAGGGAGAGGATGGAAGAGGGGAAGGGAGAGGATGGGAGTAGGGAAGGTGAGAGGATGGGAGCGGGGAAGAGAGAGGATGGGATTTGGGAAGGGGGAAAATGGGAGTGGGAAAGGTGAGAGGTTGGGATTGGGGATGAGAGAGGATAGGATTTGGGAAGGGAGAGGATGGGAGTGGGGAAGGGAGAGGATGGGAGTGGGGAAGGTGAGAGGATGGGAGTGGGGAAGGTGAGAGGATGGGATTAGGGAAGGGAGAGGATGGAAGAGAGGAAGGGAGAGGATGGGAGTAGGGAAGGTGAGAGGATGGGAGCGGGGAAGAGAGAGGATGGGATTTGGGAAGGGGGAAGATGGGAGTGGGAAAGTTGGGAGGATGGGATTGGGGATGAGAGAGGATAGGATTTGGGAAGGGAGAGGATGGGAGTGGGGAAGGGAGAGGATGGGAGTAGGGAAGGTGAGAGGATGGGAGTGGGGAAGGTGAGAGGATGGTAGTGGGGAAGAGAGAGGATAGGATTTGGGAAGGGAGAGGATAGAAGAGGGGAAGGGAGAGGATGGGAGTAGGGAAGGTGAGAGGATTGGAGCGGGGAAGAGAGAGGATGGGATTTGGGAAGGGGGAGGATGGGAGTGGGAAAGGTGAGAGGATGGGAGTGAGGATGAGAGAGGATGGGATTTGGGAAGGGAGAGGATTGGAGTGGGGAAGGGAGAGGATGGGAGGTGGGGAAGGTGAGAGGATGGGAGCGGGGAAGAGAGAGGATGGGATTTGGGAAGGGGGAAAATGGGAGTGGGAAAGGTGAGAGGATGGGATTGGGGATGAGAGAGGATAGGATTTGGGAAGGGAGAGGATGGGAGTGGGGAAGGGAGAGGATGGGAGTGGGGAAGGTGAGAGGATGGGAGTGGGGAAGGTGAGAGGATGGGATTAGGGAAGGGAGAGGATGGAAGAGAGGAAGGGAGAGGATGGGAGTAGGGAAGGTGAGAGGATGGGAGCGGGGAAGAGAGAGGATGGGATTTGGGAAGGGGGGAAAATGGGAGTGGGAAAGGTGAGAGGATGGGATTGGGGATGAGAGAGGATAGGATTTGGGAAGGTGAGAGGATGGGAGTGGGGAAGGGGGAGGATGGGAGTCGGGAAGGTAAGAGGATGGGAGTGGGGAAGGTGAGAGGATGGTAGTGGGGAAGGGAGAGGATGTGACTGGGGAAGGGAGAGGATGGGACTGGGGAAGATGGGATTGGGGTAGAGAGAGGATGGGAGTAGGGAAGGGAGAGGATGGGAGTGGGAAAGGTGAGGGGATGGGAGTGGGGAAGGGAGAGGATGGGAGTGGGGAAGGTGAGAGGACGGGATTAGGGAAGGGAGAGGATGGAAGAGGGGAAGGGAGAGGATGGGAGTAGGGAAGGTGAGAGGATGGGAGCGGGGAAGAGAGAGGATGGGATTTGGGAAGGGGGAAAATGGGAGTGGGAAAGGTGAGAGGATGGGATTGGGGATGAGAGAGGATAGGATTTGGGAAGGGAGAGGATGGGAGTGGGGAAGGGAGAGGATGGGAGTGGGGAAGGTGAGAGGATGGGATTAGGGAAGGGAGAGGATGGAAGAGGGGAAGGGAGAGGATGGGAGTAGGGAAGGTGAGAGGATGGGAGCGGGGAAGAGAGAGGATGGGATTTGGGAAGGGGGAAGATGGGAGTGGGAAAGTTGGGAGGATGGGATTGGGGATGAGAGAGGATAGGATTTGGGAAAGGAGAGGATGGGAGTGGGGAAGGGAGAGGATGGGAGTAGGGAAGGTGAGAGGATGGGAGTGGGGAAGGTGAGAGGATGGTAGTGGGGAAGAGAGAGGATAGGATTTGGGAAGGGAGAGGATAGAAGAGGGGAAGGGAGAGGATGGGAGTAGGGAAGGTGAGAGGATTGGAGCGGGGAAGAGAGAGGATGGGATTTGGGAAGGGGGAGGATGGGAGTGGGAAAGGTGAGAGGATGGGAGTGAGGATGAGAGAGGATGGGATTTGGGAAGGGAGAGGATGGGAGTGGGAAAGGTGAGGGGATGGGAGTGGGGAAGGGAGAGGATGGGAGTGGGGAAGGTGAGAGGACGGGATTAGGGAAGGGAGAGGATGGAAGAGGGGAAGGGAGAGGATGGGAGTAGGGAAGGTGAGAGGATGGGAGCGGGGAAGAGAGAGGATGGGATTTGGGAAGGGGGAAAATGGGAGTGGGAAAGGTGAGAGGATGGGATTGGGGATGAGAGAGGATAGGATTTGGGAAGGGAGAGGATGGGAGTGGGGAAGGGAGAGGATGGGAGTGGGGAAGGTGAGAGGATGGGATTAGGGAAGGGAGAGGATGGAAGAGGGGAAGGGAGAGGATGGGAGTAGGGAAGGTGAGAGGATGGGAGCGGGGAAGAGAGAGGATGGGATTTCGGAAGGGGGAAGATGGGAGTGGGAAAGTTGGGAGGATGGGATTGGGGATGAGAGAGGATAGGATTTGGGAAAGGAGAGGATGGGAGTGGGGAAGGGAGAGGATGGGAGTAGGGAAGGTGAGAGGATGGGAGTGGGGAAGGTGAGAGGATGGTAGTGGGGAAGAGAGAGGATAGGATTTGGGAAGGGAGAGGATAGAAGAGGGGAAGGGAGAGGATGGGAGTAGGGAAGGTGAGAGGATTGGAGCGGGGAAGAGAGAGGATGGGATTTGGGAAGGGGGAGGATGGGAGTGGGAAAGGTGAGAGGATGGGAGTGAGGATGAGAGAGGATGGGATTTGGGAAGGGAGAGGATTGGAGTGGGGAAGGGAGAGGATGGGAGGTGGGGAAGGTGAGAGGATGGTAGTGAGGAAGGGAGAGGATGGGAGTGGGGAAGGGAGAGGATGGGAGTGGGGAAGGGAGAGGATCGGTGTGGGGAAGGCGAGAGGATGGTAGTGAGGAAGGGAGAGGATGGGAGTGGGGAAGGGAGAGGATGGGACTGGGGAAGATGGGATTGGGATAGAGAGAGGATGGTAGTTGGGAAAGGAGAGGATGGCAGTGGGGAAAGGAGAGGATGGTAGTTGAGAAAGGAGCTGAACGGAGGATGTGTTTGGGGAAGGGAGAGGATCGGAGTGGGGAAGGGAGAGGATGGGAGAGTGGAAGGGAGAGGATGGGAGTGGGGAAGGCGAGAGGATGGTAGTGAGGAAGGGAGAGGATGGGAGGTGGGGAAGGTGAGAGGATGGTAGTGAGGAAGGGAGAGGATGGGAGTGGGGAAGGGAGAGGATGGGAGTGGGGAAGGGAGAGGATCGGTGTGGGGAAGGCGAGAGGATGGTAGTGAGGAAGGGAGAGGATGGGAGTGGGGAAGGGAGAGGATGGGACTGGGGAAGATGGGATTGGGATAGAGAGAGGATGGTAGTTGGGAAAGGAGAGGATGGCAGTGGGGAAAGGAGAGGATGGTAGTTGAGAAAGGAGCTGAACGGAGGATGTGTTTGGGGAAGGGAGAGGATCGGAGTGGGGAAGGGAGAGGATGGGAGAGTGGAAGGGAGAGGATGGGAGTGGGGAAGGCGAGAGGATGGTAGTGAGGAAGGGAGAGGATGGGAGCGGGGAAGGGATAGGATGGGAGTGGGGAAGGGAGATGATGGGAGAGAGGAAGGGAGAGGATGGGTGTGGGGAAGGCAAGAGGATGGTAGTGGGGAAGGTAAGAGAATGGCAGTGGGGAAGGGAGAGGATGGGAGTGGCGAAGGGAGAGGATGGGAGCGGGGAAGGTGAGAGGATGGGAGTGGGGAAGACAGAGGATGGGAGTGGGGAAGGTGAGAGGATGGGGGTGGGGAAGAGAGAGGATGGGATTTGGGAAGGGAGAGGATGGAAGAGGGGAAGGGAGAGGATGGGCGGCAACCAGAACTGGAATCGCCGACTTGGCTTGGGAGCGCCGGGTCCGCCCGACACGGGAGCACCCGTCGGCGACCAGAACGGGACGCGCCGACTTGGCTTGGGTGCGCCGGCCTCCGACGGGAGCGCCAAGTTGGGAGCACCCGGCGCCGATAAGAAAGGGACTCGCCGACTTGGCTTGGGTGCGCCGTCCGCCCGACACGGGAACACCCGGCGCCGACCAGAACGGTAGGCTCCGAGTGTGCTTGGGAGCGCCGGGGACGGGAGCACCCGGCGGCAACCAGTCGGCGCACCCGCCGACTTGGCTTTACATACCCCGGGGGTCGGGGTCAGTGTCGGGGTAGACGGAAGGGGCAAGGCGAAAGGATGGTAGTGGGGAAGGGAGATGATGGTAGTGAGGAAGGGAGAGGATGGGAGTGGGGAAGGGAGAGGATGGGAGGGGGAAGGGAGAGGATGGGAGTGGGGAAGAGCGAGAGGATAGTAGTGGGGAAGGGAGAGGATGTGAGTGGGGAAGGTAAGAGAATGGCAGTGGGGAAGAGAGAGGATGGGAGTGGGGAAGGGAGAGGATGGGAGTGGGGAAGGTGAGAGGATGGGAGTGGGGATGGGAGATGGGAGTGGGGAAGGGAGAGGATGGGACTTGGGGAAGGGAGAGGATGGGACTGGGGAAGATGGGATTGGGGTAGAGAGAGGATGGTAGTTGGGAAAGGAGAGGATGGCCGTGGGGAAAGCAGAAGATGGTAGTTGAGAAAGGAGCTGAACAGAGGATGTGATTGGGGAAGGGAGAGGATGGGAGTGGGGAAGGGAGATGATGGGAGAGAGGAAGGGAGAGGATCGGTGTGGGGAAGGCGAGAGGATGGTAGTGAGGAAGGGAGAGGATGGGAGTGGGGAAGGGAGAGGATGGGACTGGGGAAGATGGGATTGGGATAGAGAGAGGATGGTAGTTGGGAAAGGAGAGGATGGCATAGGGGAAAGGAGAGGATGGTAGTTGAGAAAGGAGCTGAATGGAGGATGTGATTGGGGAAGGGAGAGGATCGGAATGGGGAAGGGAGATGATGGGAGAGTGGAAGGGAGAGGATGGGAGTGGGGAAGGCGAGAGGATGGTAGTGAGGAACGGAGAGGATGGGAGTGGGGAAGGGAGAGGATGGGAGGGGGAAGGGAGAGGATGGGAGGGGGAAGGGAGAGGATGGGAGTGGGGAAGAGCGAGAGGATAGTAGTGGGGAAGGGAGAGGATGTGAGTGGGGAAGGTAAGAGAATGGCAGTGGGGAAGAGAGAGGATGGGAGTGGGGAAGGGAGAGGATGGGAGTGGGGAAGGTGAGAGGATGGGAGTGGGGATGGGAGATGGGAGTGGGGAAGGGAGAGGATGGGACTTGGGGAAGGGAGAGGATGGGACTGGGGAAGATGGGATTGGGGTAGAGAGAGGATGGTAGTTGGGAAAGGAGAGGATGGCCGTGGGGAAAGCAGAAGATGGTAGTTGAGAAAGGAGCTGAACAGAGGATGTGATTGGGGAAGGGAGAGGATGGGAGTGGGGAAGGGAGATGATGGGAGAGAGGAAGGGAGAGGATCGGTGTGGGGAAGGCGAGAGGATGGTAGTGAGGAAGGGAGAGGATGGGAGTGGGGAAGGGAGAGGATGGGACTGGGGAAGATGGGATTGGGATAGAGAGAGGATGGTAGTTGGGAAAGGAGAGGATGGCATAGGGGAAAGGAGAGGATGGTAGTTGAGAAAGGAGCTGAATGGAGGATGTGATTGGGGAAGGGAGAGGATCGGAATGGGGAAGGGAGATGATGGGAGAGTGGAAGGGAGAGGATGGGAGTGGGGAAGGCGAGAGGATGGTAGTGAGGAACGGAGAGGATGGGAGTGGGGAAGGGAGAGGATGGAAGTGGGGAAGGGAGAGGATGGGACTTGGGAAGATGGGATTGGGGTAGAGAGAGGATGGTAGTTGGGAAAAGAGAGGATGGCCGTGGGGAAAGCAGAGGATGGTAGTTGAGAAAGGAGCTGAACAGAGGAAGTGATTGGGGAAGGGAGAGGATAAGAGTGGGGAAGGGAGAGGATGGGACTTGGGAAGATGGGATTGGGGTAGAGAGAGGATGGTAGTTGGGAAAGGAGAGGATGGCAGTGGGGAAAGGAGAGGATGGTAGTTGAGAAAGGAGCTGAATGGAGTATGTGATTGGGGAAGGGAGAGGATCGGAATGGGGAAGGGAGATGATGGGAGAGTGGAAGGGAGAGGATGGGAGTGGGGAAGGCGAGAGGATGGTAGTGAGGAAGGGAGAGGATGGGAGTGGGGAAGGGAGAGGATGGGACTTGGGAAAGGGAGAGGATGGGAGTGGGGAAGATGGGATTGGGGTAGAGAGAGGATGGTAGTTGGAAAAGGAGAGGATGGCCGTGGGGAAAGCAGAGGATGGTAGTTGAGA
This sequence comes from Haliotis rufescens, assembly GCF_023055435.1. Lineage (NCBI taxonomy): Eukaryota > Metazoa > Mollusca > Gastropoda > Lepetellida > Haliotidae > Haliotis > Haliotis rufescens. The sequence continues at coordinate 808,050 of NW_025964101.1, forward strand.
AAGGAGCTGAACGGAGGATGTGATTGGGGAAGGGAGAGGATGGTAGTGAGGAAGGTGAGAGGATGGTAGTGGGGAAGGGAGAGGATGGGAGTGGGGAAGGTGAGAGGATGGTAGTGGGGAAGGTGAGAGGATGGGAGTGGGAAGGGAGGGGATGGGAGTGGGGAAGGTGAGAGGATGGTAGTGGGGAAGGGAGAGGATGGGAGTGGGGAAGGTGAGAGGATGGTAGTGGGGAAGGGAGAGGATGGGAGTGGGGAAGGTGAGAGGATGGTAGTGGGGAAGGTGAGAGGATGGGAGTGGGAAGGGAGAGGATGGGAGTGGGGAAGGGAGAGGATGGGAGTGGGGAAGGTAAGAGAATGGCAGTGGGGAAGGGAGAGGATGGGAGTGGGGAAGGGAAAGGATGGGAGTGGGGAAGGTGAGAGGATGGTAGTGGGGAAGGGAGAGGATGGGAGTGGGGAAGGGAGAGGATGGGACTGGGGAAGATGGGATTGGGGTAGAGAGAGGATGGTAGTTGGGAAAGGAGAAGATGGCAGTGGGGAAAGGAGAGGATGGTAGTTGAGAAAGGAGCTGAACGGAGGATGTGATTGGGGAAGGGAGAGGGTGGGGTAGGGGAAGGGAGATGATGGGAGAGAAGATGGGAGAGGATGGGAGTGGGGAAGGGAGAGGATGGGAGTGGGGAAGGTGAGAGGATGGGAGTGGGGAAGAGATAGGATGGGATTTGGGAAGGGAGAGGATGGGATTTGGGAAGGGAGAGGATGGTAGTGGGGAAGGGAGAGGATGGGAGTGGGGAAGGTGAGAGGATGGTAGTGGGGAAGGTGAGAGGATGGGAGTGAGGAAGGTGAGAGGATGGTAGTGGGGAAGGTGAGAGGATGGGAGTGAGGAAGGTAAGAGGATGGTAGTGGGGAAGGTGAGAGGATGGTAGTGGGGAAGGTGAGAGGATGGGAGTGAGGAAGGTGAGAGGATGGTAGAGGGGAAGGTGAGAGGATGGGAGTGAGGAAGGTGAGAGGATGGGAGTGGGGAAGGTCAGAGGATGGTAGTGGGGAAGGTGAGAGGATTAGAGTGAGGAAGGTGAGAGGATGGTAGTGGGGAAGGGAGAGGATGGGAGTGGGGAAGGTGAGAGGATGGTAGTGGGGAAGGGAGAGGATGGGAGTGGGGAAGGTGAGAGGATGGTAGTGGGGAAGGGAGAGGATGGGAAAGGGGAAGGGAGATGATGAAGGTTGTGGGGAAGGGAGAGGATGGTAGTGAGGAAGGTGAGAGGATGGTAGTGAGGAAGGTGAGAGGATGGGAGTGAGGAAGGTGAGAGGATGGGAGTGGGGAAGGGAGAGGATGGGAGTGGGGAAGGTGAGAGGATGGTAGTGGGGAAGGTGAGAGGATGGTAGTGAGGAAGGGAAAAGATGGGAGTGGGGAAGGTGAGAGGATGGTAGTGAGGAAGGTGAGAGGATGGGAGTGGGGAAGGGAGAGGATGGGAGTGAGGAAGGTGAGAGGATGGTAGTGGGGAAGGGAGAGGATGGGAAAGGGGAAGGGAGATATTGAAGGTAGTGGGGAAGGGAGAGGATAGGAGTGGGGAAGGGAAAAGATGGGAGTGGGGAAGGCAGATGATGGGAGAAGGAAAGGTGAGAGAAGGGCAGTAGAGAAGGGAGAGAATGGGAGTGCAGATGGGAGAAGATAGGAGTAGGGAAGGGAGATGATTGGATTGGGGAAGGTGAGAGAATGGGAGTGGGGAAGGGAGAGGATGAGAGTGGGGAAGGGAGAGGATGGGAGTGGGGAAGGGTGAGGATGGGAGTGGGGAAGGTGAGAGGATGGGAGCGGGTAAAGGTGAGAGAATTGGAGAGGAAAAGGGAGACAATGGGAATCGGGAAGGGAGAGGATGGGACTGGGGAAGATGGGATTGGGGTAGAGAGAGGATGGTAGTTGGGAAAGGAGAGGATGGCAGTGGGGAAAGGAGAGGATGGTAGTTGAGAAGGGAGCTGAACAGGGGATGTGATTGGGGAAGGGAGAGGATGGGAGTGGGGAAGGGAGATGATGGGAGAGAAGATGGGAGAGGATGGGAGCGGGGAAGGCGAGAGGATGGTAGTGGGGAAGGGAGAGGATGGGAGTGGGGAAGGGAGAGGATGGGAGTGGGGAAGGGAATTGAACTCGGCCGACTTGGCTTGGGAGCGCCGGGTCTGCCCAAGACGGGAACACCCGGCGGCAACCAGAACGGGAATCGCCGACTTGGCTTGGGAGCGCCGGGTCCGCCCGACACGGGAGCACCCGTCGGAGACCAGAACGGGACGCGCCGACTTGGCTTGGGTGCGCCGGCCTCCGACGGGAGCGCCAAGTCGGGAGCACCCGGCGCCGATAAGAAAGGGACTCGCCGACTTGGCTTGGGTGCGCCGTCCGCCCGACACGGGAACACCCGGCGCCGACCAGAACGGTAGGCTCCGAGTGGGCTTGGGAGCGCCAGGGACGGGAGCACCCGGCGGCAACCAGTCGGCGCACTCGCCGACTTGGCTTTACATACCCAGGGGGTCGGGGTCAATGCCGGGGTAGACGGAAGGGGCAAGGCGAAAGGATGGTAGTGGGGAAGGGAGATGATGGTAGTGAGAAAGGGAGAGGATGGGAGTGGGGAAAGGAGAGGATGGGAGGGGGAAGGGAGAGGATGGGAGTGGGGAAGGTAAGAGAATGGCAGTGGGGAAGGGAGAGGATGGGAGTGGGGAAGGTAAGAGAATGGCAGTGGGGAAGGGAGAGGATGGGAGTGGGGAAGGGAAAGGATGGGAGTGGGGAAGGTGAGAGGATGGTAGTGGGGAAGGGAGAGGATGGGAGTGGGGAAGGGAGAGGATGGGACTGGGGAAGATGGGATTGGGGTAGAGAGAGGATGGTAGTTGGGAAAGGAGAAGATGGCAGTGGGGAAAGGAGAGGATGGTAGTTGAGAAAGGAGCTGAACGGAGGATGTGATTGGGGAAGGGAGAGGGTGGGGTAGGGGAAGGGAGATGATGGGAGAGAAGATGGGAGAGGATGGGAGTGGGGAAGGGAGAGGATGGGAGTGGGGAAGGTGAGAGGATGGGAGTGGGGAAGAGATAGGATGGGATTTGGGAAGGGAGAGGATGGGATTTGGGAAGGGAGAGGATGGTAGTGGGGAAGGGAGAGGATGGGAGTGGGGAAGGTGAGAGGATGGTAGTGGGGAAGGTGAGAGGATGGGAGTGAGGAAGGTGAGAGGATGGTAGTGGGGAAGGTGAGAGGATGGGAGTGAGGAAGGTAAGAGGATGGTAGTGGGGAAGGTGAGAGGATGGTAGTGGGGAAGGTGAGAGGATGGGAGTGAGGAAGGTGAGAGGATGGTAGAGGGGAAGGTGAGAGGATGGGAGTGAGGAATGTGAGAGGATGGGAGTGGGGAAGGTCAAAGGATGGTAATGGGGAAGGTGAGAGGATTAGAGTGAGGAAGGTGAGAGGATGGTAGTGGGGAAGGGAGAGGATGGGAGTGGGGAAGGTGAGAGGATGGTAGTGGGGAAGGGAGAGGATGGGAGTGGGGAAGGTGAGAGGATGGTAGTGGGGAAGGTGAGAGGATGGGAGTGGGAAGGGAGAGGATGGGAGTGGGGAAGGTGAGAGGATGGTAGTGGGGAAGGGAGAGGATGGGAAAGGGGAAGGGAGATGATGAAGGTTGTGGGGAAGGGAGAGGATGGTAGTGAGGAAGGTGAGAGGATGGTAGTGAGGAAGGTGAGAGGATGGGAGTGAGGAAGGTGAGAGGATGGGAGTGGGGAAGGGAGAGGATGGGAGTGGGGAAGGTGAGAGGATGGTAGTGGGGAAGGTGAGAGGATGGTAGTGAGGAAGGGAAAAGATGGGAGTGGGGAAGGTGAGAGGATGGTAGTGAGGAAGGTGAGAGGATGGGAGTGGGGAAGGGAGAGGATGGGAGTGAGGAAGGTGAGAGGATGGTAGTGGGGAAGGGAGAGGATGGGAAAGGGGAAGGGAGATAATGAAGGTAGTGGGGAAGGGAGAGGATAGGAGTGGGGAAGGGAAAAGTTGGGAGTGGGGAAGGCAGATGATGGGAGAAGGAAAGGTGAGAGAAGGGCAGTAGAGAAGGGAGAGAATGGGAGTGCAGATGGGAGAAGATAGGAGTAGGGAAGGGAGATGATTGGATTGGGGAAGGTGAGAGAATGGGAGTGGGGAAGGGAGAGGATGAGAGTGGGAAAGTTGGGAGGATGGGATTGGGGATGAGAGAGGATAGGATTTGGGAAGGGTGAGGATGGGAGTGGGGAAGGTGAGAGGATGGGAGCGGGTAAAGGTGAGAGAATTGGAGAGGAAAAGGGAGACAATGGGAATCGGGAAGGGAGAGGATGGGACTGGGGAATGTAAGATGACTGGAGCATGGAAGGTGAGAGAATGGGGGTCGGGAATGGAGAGGATGGGAGTGGGGAAGGGAGAGGATGGGAGTAGGGAAGGGAGATGATGCAATTGGGGAAGGGAGTTGATGGTAATGG